>NC_043704.1:149086160-149127076 GCF_006229205.1 Suricata suricatta
CAATTTTCTGTTGGCCTTCAGTACTTCCTTCCTCCCTCCCCGGCTTCCCAAGCTTTTGATGTTGAAACCTTTGGCATACATACCTTTTGTACACCAGGCTGTTTAGAAGTAAACACAATCATGTGTTGTTTTAAAGAGCTTCTGGAACCCCTAGGGGGAACAGATTCTGTCCAGTTCTGACATATTTTGAACAGAAAATGTCCAGTTCTTCCTACCTCCCCCACCCCACCCTGCCATTAGTGGAGTGTGTCTGAGTGTTAACAAAGCCATCAAAGGCAAATGGAAGCCAAGCCTTGGACCCTTCACCACTTTTTTCACACAGAATGCGGGCTTGGATATTCTGAACCAATCACATTTCTGGCAGCACCATCAAAACTGTCAACCTAAAATCCTCTTGGGAAAGCTGAAGTAAGGGCAAGCCCCCTGAAAAATATTCTTAAAGCACTGAAGGTGAAGGGGATGCACTTTAATACCCCCAACAAACCTCCACTTGGATTGTTTCTGAGCCAAATGAATCATGGTTGCATCGGATTTCCAGCCGTATCAGTTTCCCCACTGGAGTATCACAATCCTCAGAGAGACATCAACCAACAGGAACACTTCCAGGGAGAAAAGTCAAGGTAGCTCTCACCTTGTAGGCAAGCAAGGGGCCCCCTAAGGAAACCAGAGCCAGATCCTGAACCTGACTGCAAAACTCCATAACCCCCAATATTTGGTCATCTTCTTGTCCTTGTGTCATTATAGGAGTAGATTCTATTTGGCAAAGCCTGTCATCTAGTCAACTTTGGAATTTCCATTGGTAAATCATTAGCAATCACAAACCATCGCTTCCTCCCTTTCCAAAAGGTGAGATTTTGAAATCCTTGTCAATTCTCATGTGTGGGAAGTGCTCACATATAACATTTTCTGTTTGCATCCATTCTCTAGGAAAGCGTCACTGCAATCCCACGAGGATGGGGCAAGTATTACCAGTTTCGTCTTCTGGTTGAAGAAACTTAGGGTTGGGAAGTTTGAGGGTGCTCCCCCACAGTCGTAACGACAGAGCTACTAAAGTCTCATGTGCTTTCTTTTCATTCAGCAGCTTCTTAACCTGGAGCCTTTTGTCTGTCTTTGAGTGCCTGGAAACATTTATATGGATGTGCACTTTTCTAGAAAGGGGGTCTACAGCTGTCATGGGATTTCCAAAGAGACGCAAGCTTCAAAAATTGTTAAGAACACAGTTTTGTTTAGCCTAGAGAAGGTGTTCAACATTGACATGCTGAGTTGAGTTGAGGCTAAGTGGGAGTCGGGGGGGGGGGGAAGGTGGGTCTCAGAGGGCTAGCACTCTGTTTATCCAGAAGAGCACCCTGTGGGGAATGACCCCAGAGCTGCCACGGTTGAATTCCTGTCATGGTAACTAAGAGAACACATTCAGAGGTTGGAGAGCAGGCCAGGACAATTTCATGATGGATGTATAGCCCAGAATCCAGGATCAACCCAACTTACCTAGAGAAGACAAATCCCTAAAGAAGTTTATAGAGAGAACACTATTGAAAGAGAGAGAAATCACCAACTGGTCTCCTGGACTTGGAGTATGGCGGCCCAGTTTAGGGGTTCCTTGGTCTTCTCCATAACTTCCCTAAAGCAGCAAAGTAATGAAGGAGGAGGTTCCTGCCATCCGGCTGGCCCAAGGCTCATTACAGAGTGAGACAAAGTCAGGGTTGAGCTTCCCAACCTCATGCAGAGAAGATAAATGGATATGAGGCTTTGGCAAAGAGCTGAAGCAAAATGGAGATCAAGGAGCATCACTGTCAAGCCAGTTGGCATCTTGGCAACTGGACCAGCTTTTGCTATCCTCATTTGGGCATCTTAAAGAACTAGACATGTATCATGGCCTGGCATTCATTCAGTGACATGAAGTAAAATCAGGACATTTTTTTGTCCTAACAATAGAATATTATGCCCCTTCTTGGCTAGCAGGACACATGCTGTTAGAATGTGTAAAATCTGATTACCTTGGGCAGTAAGAAGCAAGCATAAGAACCCCAAGTCAGCCTTCCAGTTTGGGTTGTTTTGGTCTTTGTATTTAACAGGATGTGTTTAGAGGGGAGAGTTCCGTGGCCACTGAAACACAGAGGAACTTGGTGCCCAAAGAAGAATGAGGGGAAACAAGAGCCTGCGTGTGTGTCCCGTGGTAAACAATGGGGCCGGAAGCATCCATCTGGAATGCAGTCAAAAAAAACAACGGCCCACTGAAGTGCTGGAGTACCAGTGCTTTGGAAACCGAGCACCCCCTTAGCAAAACTTTGCTAGATGACAGATATACAAGGATTGGCATGTGATAATGAGCTGTATAGGAAAAAGTTGGGAGCAAGGATTTTTAGCAGCCAAATAGTATGTTTGTGTGTGAGAGACAGAGAGAGGGAAAGAAGGAAAGAGAGAGAAGGAGAGAAGGGAAGAGAAGCCCAGATTCAGTTGTTGGAAATGCTCTACGATTAAAATTCAGCCCACAGTTCATCCCAGTCCCTTTCAGTGGAGTCCTGGCACGGACTTGAGTTGTGGCATCTTCTTGAGGGATCCTGAGTATAATAGTATGGGAAAAAATATATGATATGTTTCAAGATCCTTGAATTCTTCTTAATCAAGGCACAGTGAGGGGGAGAGGCTCAAGCAGCAGTGCTGGCGTTATTTTAATTCACCTAGTGGAAAATTAGTGAAGCATATTTCATATAATTAGGGTCAAGAATGGATTTGGCATCATTTGAGGCAAATGCCCTAAACACAAAGCCGAGTCAGCTGGCATGATTTCTAGCCTAGAGAACGGCAAGTCTGGCAACAATTAACCAGGCAAGAGGAAAATGTAGAGAAACCTCTGTTTGGCCACCCTCTGCACAGACCAGGGCAAAGAATTATGGAACTCTAGCAATTAGCAGTATAAGGAACCCACTGGAACACAGCAACATGTTGTGAGTAATGGCTAATGCCTGGAACATCGCAGGAAGCTTTATGAATGTTAATTTAGTTGTGCAGGGAAGTAAGTGGGCCTTGTTTTACAAACACTAGGCTTGCTGGGGGCTGGGCTTCCTTGAGACTCACAAGCGTCCTGGGGTGAGTTAACCCTAGATCCTGATGCTGATATATTTTTAAAAAAGAATTAAAGAAGTAAACCTATATAACAATACAGCTGATGAGCAGAAGCTAGACTTGGAACAGAACCATCACGCTCAGCACAGATGCTTCTATTCAAGACCACAGAAAGTTGTTCTGAGCCCTAAGGCCGTGTGCAAAGAAGGATGGCAGTGGAATCCCCAAACCATCATTCTTAGACCATAAGTGTCCAGCGAGCCTGGCTGCCAGTGTGTGAAAGTGTGGGGTTCAAGTGCGGTAACATCTTGACTTGCTGGTGGATGCTATGAAGCCAGAGCCCAAAGTCACACGTGGCATCACTGTGGTTGCTTCACTTCCCTCTTAGGCTGCTCCCAGTAGATCCCTTGGGGAGAAGACCAGTAGGCTTGTCTCTGGGAAGATTCCAAGGGGAATACTGGGAGGCAAAGCACCAAATTCTATTACATACGGCAGAGCTTATAAGTGGGTAGCTAGAAAAAGGGAAGTCTCAGAGACAGAGATGACATAATGTAGGAGAGACCCAAATAACTGTATAAGATGGAAGTTACTTGTCTCTTCTGTCACAACCTGGGCCATCAGCAGTCCAGGCAGGTGTGAGGGTATATGATGGAAGGACCCACTGCCCTTCAATCTTGTTCTCTGCTGTCCTTCATCCAAATGGTCCACGAGGACTCATCACCACCACGTGCACATTCCAGTAGCAAACAGAAGAGGAGGGCACTCCTCTACCAATAGGAGAGTAGCCTGGATGTTCTGCAAATCTCTTCCCATTGGTCAGGAGATAGTCATGTGGCCACACATCCCTGGAAATGTAATTTTTTTTCTGAGTAGCCATGACCCCAGCCAAGAGGTATTTCTTTGGAAACAGGAGAGAGGCAGTCTGAGAGTGGAGGGTGCGATGGCAGCCAGATTTTCGGCTCCCTGTGAGAAGTCTCCCACCCCATGCTCCTTCATCAGAGCCCTCCTCTTCCTCCTCTACCCCCAGCATTTCTTCCCCTGGGCCTCACACAGCACTTCGTGGGTGCCATGGCCCCACTCAGAACTCTCTCCTTGTCCTTCTCTTTCCATATTCTCTTCTTCCCACAAACTGGAGAAACTTAAAAACAAGGAAAGACAAAGTCACTTCTTGCATGAACATCTGGCAAGCATTTCTTTTCCTGGCTGTAACTCCATGTATCATGTTGACCACTTTAAACAATTACCTCCCTAAATGCAGCGGAGGCCTTCCATAAATAGGAAGGGGGTCTAACATTGTGCTGCATGTGCTCAAAAACGCTAAATAAATTTCAAACACACCAATCAAGATTTGCTTTGTTCTGGGTGGTGGTGACATGGAGAGACACATGTGAGAGACTGAACAGCGAACAGACGATGGTCAGACCACACGGGACAATAGGACTCTGACTCGCATAAGAAGCCCAGGGAGCCAAACCACAACCTCTGCAGCAACCGGCCCAGAACAGAGTCAGGGCTTTGTCAATAGCTGCTAGCTTCCTCCCTGCCGCCTCCCCCCACCCTTTTATTTTGCCACCATGGCCCCTACAGCTTGCTTCTAATTCAAGGCCAACCAGAGAAAGCCCAATGTCAAATATGCTCCCCTGGCCAATCACATAGGATGCGTTCCTCTAGTTAATAGTCTCCTGCCTCCAATCTCCAATCAGGAGACTCCTGAAGCCACCCCTTTCCCTCCGCTGTAAAGCTCTCCCACTCCTCTGCCTGCCTTGGAGTCTCTACCAAAGGCAGGTGCTAACGCCCTTGCTAAAGCAAGTGCTGAATAAATAGCCTCGGCTTGTTCCCATTTGTTTATTTTATTCATTTTCACACTTGAAAAAAACTTACTGAGCTGAACATTTAAGACCAGTGCTCTTTGTGGTTTGTATATCTTACCAGCAAAACATTTAAAATTTGCTCAGCCTTCTGAATAAAGAAAAACGAACAATATGAGGACGAGTAAAGGAAAAGCAAAGAACATGGTAAAACATGCACCATTGGTTTCACTGGGCGATATAGGAACCAAGAACTTCTTGTTGCCAGTTCATTTGCGATGCCACAGGCAGATTTAGGAACAGCGTCTTGTTTTTATGAAAAGGCCATAATCACTGTGCTAAAAAGAAAGATTGCAAGAAAAGATCCGTAGAAGCTGTACATTCAGAAGGGCCCTGAATGTATGAATTTGGGGGCCCCGCCCACTCCCGAGAGTGTGTGTGAAAGTTGGGGGAAACAAGACCACTGCCAGCCCTAAATATTAGAACATTAGTGGGGCACGTGGGTGGCTCAGTCACTTGAGCTTCAGGCCAGGATCTCAGGGTGTGAGATGGAGCCCTGCTTCAGGCTCTGTGCTGAGCATGGAGCCTGCTTGAGATTCTCTCTCCCTCTCCCTTTGCCCCTGCCCCACACACACGTGCTTCTCTCTCTCTCTCTCTCTCAAAATAATTTCTTTCTTTACTAACAAATCCATACATACACCATGGTTTTTTTTCATGCCTTCAGTCCAGTGACATACCTCTCAGCAACGGTCTTTTCATCTTAGGGTATAACTTGTCCTTGACAATGCCCCCTGTGGGACCCACTAAATGTTGGTGGGATTGTCTTCCATCCTGGTCCCCAGAAGCTCTTAGAATACCACAAGGAAAGTTCCTCGGTTCTCTCCCATGGGGCAGTGGAGCCCATTATGCAAATTAAACCCAGACAATCAGAAAACCAAAACCTCCCTTACCCACAAACTGATGTTTGTTGTTTTATATTTTGAAGAATTTAATTCAGTGTAGTTCTAGGAACAAAATGGAACTCTCTCCCAGTGTTTTAGCTGACTTTTTGACATCAGTTGTGAAGCATTAAATATTCGAGGAAATCAAATATAAAGAGAGCGAGGTTTAGGATTAGGGTCGAGGCATCGCTGAAAATGCAAGAATCAACAGAGCTGTTGGTGACAGGACCACCAGGCTGTTCTTCCAGATTCCCAAGCTAAACTGCAAATAAGCCCTCCGTTTGTGCTCCAGGGACAGTGAGGTCTACCAGGAGAAAGCACGTATGGACGACTTGACATCCAGTGAGGATCCCTGGGGCTCCCAGGACCTGAACTTCCAGCTACAACCAGATCCACGCAGTAATGAGGGATGAAGGGAAAGATGACCACTAGCAGGCGGCGGGTATGAGACTCAACTCGATGATGTTGATGGGTTGCAAAGTAGAAGACAAGACATTAACCATGAATGCCGGGAACAAACAAACTCCACGAGTCCTGCATGCAGCTGGGCTTCTCGTCTTCCAGGAGGAACATTACCTGGAGAGTGTCACAAGCCCTTCTTTCCTTTCTGAATTAATCACTGGTGGCTCTCCGAAGGGTTCTACTCTTTCCTCCATTTAAAACTGTCTGCAGATGTCCTTAGGCTGGCACCACATGTGGTACAAATGTTGCCCCGATAATCATCTCTTGCCTGACAATATCTTGGCATGCTCCCACACTGCCCCTGCCAAGGATGACCTTGAATTCTTACCGCTGAGTCCCCAAACCCCTTCATCCTAGCAGCCATTGAGAGTGCTCACATGCTTCCCCTCCTTTCCCGTTTCTCCTGCCCTCCACTGCTCAGGCCCCTGAGCTGGTGGCTTTGTGCCCCGGCCTCTGTCATCTCCTGCTGCCAAGCCGCCCCCTACTGCCTTCCAGACTCAACCATACCCTCCAGCCTGACTCCCAGGGCCCCCCTCCTTCCCACCCAGCCCTCAGCCTCACTTCCCTGATATCCTCAGGCACCTTCTTATCCAGCGTTACGTGCTCTCGTGAATTCTGCTTCATTTCCTCCTTTTATGTATTTATTTGTAATTTTAACTTTTTCTCTCCCCCTTTTTTTCAAAAAGACATATTTCATTATGAGATAGAACATAAAAAAAATCTCAAGCAGGATGTAGAGGACAACAAGGGAACTTCCCTTCCCCCACTCGCTCCCTCGCCAACAGTGTGAAAAGACAGATAATACACAGAGGCCCAGCAGAGAACCAAATTCACAAGGAAACCAGAGGAACTAAATTCCGAGGATAACAAAGCCCTTCAGGGAGATACAGGATACATGAACTGTTCCAGCTTTGGCCGAGCAGGGACAGGGGAGGTTACCATGGGCCACTATGAAACACAGCATGAAAATGGAAAAACAGAACGTCCCTGTAGAACTTCATGAATTATTGGAGAGTAAGCACTTGTATAATGGCCACACAGGGCGACTGACAGGTTGCGACATTCCCTTCCCTCCTAAGAACAGCACAGCTGATCTTTATGGTGTAGACTCCCTTGCTTTTCATCATTCTTTTACCACTAAGTGTGAGTCTCTAATCCCTACAGTTGAGTTTGCCTTTTGAAACTTTATAAAATGTAGCCCTACCGTCGGTTTTCTCCGGCAGCTTCCTTCACTAAGCGTTGGGTGTGTGGAACTCTGCCACGGTGTGGGGGACTCTAACTTAAGCCCATGGGGCTTTGCTCCTAACTCCTCCTGCCTAGAAGGTCTACCCCTCACTATCCAACCCAGTCCCCACATCCACCTGCCAAATTATCACTTGCCCTCAGAATTCAATGCAAATGCCCCTTCCTCCTCCAAGAAGCCCTCCCTAGAGCCCCGTTTGGAAGCTGCCACACCTACATGTGACTCGACACCTTGACCTTCTCTGACATGTGACTCTTTCACCTACCTTACTCTGCATGATGGTTTTGTCCCAAGACTACACCATGTTTTAGAGTGTTCTCAAAACCAAATCCCTGGACTGTTTTATTGATCTGTGATCACAAAGAGTGCTTAGCACTCAGCCAGACACGTAGTAGATATCCAATGAATTCAATAAATGGGTGGATCTACCAAAAACTCTGCCTGCATGAAACAGAAGCGTCATCGGCTCCATTGGGCCAGAGCGTGCCACAGCCTGAAGTTTTTCTTCTTATTGTTTCTCTCACGTGGTCCTGTAGATCTAGGAGTGTCAGGAACTAGAAGCAAGACTGTCGCTGGCTCTGGAATTTGCTCTGGGGACTAAATCCTCCTTTTAAACCATTTCCATTGTATCTGTTTCTTAGAGAAGTGACGTGTAGAATATCATCTGTCCCTTTGACTTCCTTATTATTTAGATTTTGGATAAACAGGAGTTTCCTTTATGGCTTTCTCGGGTTAAACCAGTGGGGGTATCATTTTGGTTTGAATGAAAACAGAGCTCCTTCCCCGACACTGTATTTTGAGAAATGCAAACCAGAGACATGGTCTTGGTGCACATTTGATGACCCATGGCAGAGAAAGAAGTGTTGGAGAAACCTTGAGAAACCTGCCTCTGCTCCAAAAGGTGCGTGGGTGTGGAAGGGGAATGTGAGATGTAGAAGCCACCACGCCCCATGACAGTAGCCATAGGACCGAGACTCCTGGCTGAGGCTGGACCAGTGTCCTCCAGGGTCCCTGTTGCCTAGGAGGTCCCTCTGCTTGGGATCTGAGTCCTTTACCCTCTACTACTGTTTATACTTTGTGGAGTCTGGAAGGTGAACACACCTGTAAGCTAGCTAAAAGGAGGAGGAAGAATTTACCTCCCTAAAAAAGATCAGTGAAACCAAAGAGCAGTTATTATTACGAAGCTGCTGAATAATAACAAGAGAAGTTATTATTACTGGTGGTTGCTGTTGGCAGGTGAATTCACGGTGGGGAATGGAAGGGAATGTCTTTCTGTATCTCACCCTTCTGAATTGTTTAAAATTTTTTATGACAGGGGCGCCTGGGTGGCTCAGTTGGTTGGGCCTCCGACTTTGGCTCAGGTCAGATCTCATGTTTGTGGGTTCGAGCCCCGCATCAGGCTCCATGCTGACAACTCAGAGCCTGGAGCCTGCTTCCGGTTCTGTGTCTCCTTCTCTCTCTGCCCCTCCCCCTCTCATGCTCTGTCTCTCTCTGTATCAAAAATAAATTTAAAAAAACATTTAAAAAATCTTTTATGACAATGAAAATTTTTGATGAAGGAAACACAGGAAAGGTATAAACAAAGTTAAGGTAAAATACTAGTTTCTTGGGAAGCATGGAGCCATTCACCTCCAGATCCTCCCCAACCCTAACCCCCGACTCAGTGCTGTGGACCCACCTGGATCAGACACCCAACACCTTTATCCCATTTCCCTCTCACACTCTCTGCAGTGCTCTGCAGGAAACCCTTGGCTTGCCAGGCCTGGAAGATAGTCTTCTGTGCTGCCCAAACCCACTCATAGCACATTCTATTCCACCAGCCGAGGGGCCTGCCCCAGCTGGCTGTCATAGATAGGTTACCTCATGGCAAAGTATTAATGCCTGGGTTAATACCCACATTTCCCACACTACGAAATGGTATTTAGAGTCGCAAGCCTGTTCTGCCCCATTTTACCTAATGATCTCACGTCTTGGAATATATTCCAAAGAAATCACAAAAAAAGGGTGGAGTGGGTACTGCCAGTGCCCCACCCAGACCTCCTTTACAATGCCAGAGCACCGTTCCACCCCCGCAGACAGCAGAGAGCAGACCCCTCCCCAAGCGGACTTGCCTCCACCACCCAGGGCAGCCCTCAGCCCATAACTGACCAAAGTCCCTTTGCCTCAAGAGGGGATCAGCTCTGTGATACATTTCATGCTCCAGAACTCTCCACAGGACCACATTCTGGCCAACTCTAGCCAAGAGCCCATGTTTGCTCAGCTCCTTCCCCTGCTGCCCTGCTCCCCTCATTCCCGGCCTCCACAGGCCTGCCCTGAAGAACACACGTGTACCTGAACCCCGGGTCCGGCTCTGCTTCTGGGAAACCTGACCTAAGACACAGGAAAAAATCTTACTACAGTCATAGAGATAGAGAAAACCTAAGCAGATGCCAATAGGAGAGATCACTGAGAGGAGTTGGAACTGGGGTAGGAGACTTGCTTTTCGCCTTCAGCTTTTCTGTTCTCTTTAATTCATTACCATGAGCTTGCATTACTATGATTCAAATATATTAAATCCTAAAACACCTTACCTCCAAAGGAAGTGACAGGCCTGCATTTAATGGCCATCCAGATTTCCTTTTGGAAAGTCAAAATAATTTCAAAAGTTTTGCTGGGCTTAGAATGAAATCTATATTCCAGGTGAATTCATCTCTTCTCTAGGCAACTAGAAGGTTCACATCACCTTCTGCTGCAAGTTAGCTGTTTACTGCGACCAAATCCTAAATCACAATAGAGTGAAAAACAAAAACAAAAATGGGGGCCTTGGTTATTTGTTACTAAACCATAGGACATTAAGATTATTGTAACACCATCCAGTGTCAATAGCACCCAATGCGTTCTTCAATTAAATGACAAGGAAGGAGAATTTGAGGACCAGGGTGGTTGGCTGAGCAGAAGCTCTGAAAGGCACTAGTCTTGAAGGCTGTGCCTCCGGCTGGGGAGCAGCGCTGTGCAGGAGGAGGGAAAGTCCTTACTGCAGTGAGCAGGCACCCACGCTCCGCTGTGTGACCGAGTTGGCTGCACGGTGGTCTGAGATGGGATGGCAGCTGGTGGAGACCTGGAACAAGGCATGTGGCCCACGGGAGCCAGGTCATAAGGCATTCATTCATGCAACAACTATTTGGTGCCTCTCTGTGCTGGGGACCATGAGGGATGTTGGGGACACAGAGGAGAGCAATTGAAAGAAAGAAGATGTGTCAGTGAAGGAACTCGATTGCAGGCAACAGACACAGATTTTATCTAAAAGCAGCAAAACTGACTTTACTGAAAGGATAATGAGCCACATCATCTCAAGGAGGGTACAGAAGTGCCCTGGAAACGGGCAGGAAAGAAGGCAGCTCAGGGAGGAGGGGCTAAAGGAAGGAACTACCAGAACGGTTTCAGAGAAGAAGAATGTAGTCAGTGCTAAGGGCACGAAAGAACGTCAGCCGTTTCTTCCATCTGGTGTGTTCTAGGAGAAAACATCACAGTGGCCAAGCACGACCCCGCATTGGTCCCGGGCTATGTAGGGATGGTCACAATAATGATGAGCCACTCACACTTGTGGGAGGGAGGGCTCACTGTAGTTGCTGTCCTAACAAGTCCATATATGATGGCGGATTGTCCACAAGGAAACTGAGGTGCTCCTCCAGAGGCTGAATGGAAAGACTTTCTGGGGGGAGGCGAGCACTGAGCTGTGATATGGTGGATTAGTACCAGTCAGCCCTGCCAAGGGGAGCGGGCAGCTGAACAATGCTCTGGCAGAGGGCCCCACCAATGGTGGGGTGCTGTACAGCCTTGAGCAGTCTTAGAAATGGTAAGAACCATATATCCCCATTTTACATGGTTCCTTATTCTTTAAAGGAGTAATTTTGTTGATGGTGTGACCTCAGGTCATGACGTCTCGGAATGTGGGGAATCGGCCTCTCCTTAGGCAGGATGCCGGTGTGGGAGGGGAAAGGCCTGTCGGGCCGGCAGGACCATTGGTTGGGGCTTTTTTTTAATGTATGTATTTTTAAATTCCAGTATTGTTACTATACAGTGTAATACTAGCTTCAGGTGGTCAGCATAGTGATTCAACAACTCCATACATCACCCCGCGCTCCTCCCAGCAGGTGCCCCCCCTAATCCCCGACAACTATTTCACCCATCCCCACCCACCTCCCTAACCATTAGTTTGCTCTCTAGAATTAAGAATGTTTCTGGGTTTCTCTCTCTTTTTTCCTTTTGGCTGTTTGTTTTGTTTCTTAAATTACACATATGAGTGAGAACGTATGGTATTTATTGTTCTCTGACTTATTTCACTTAGCACTAGAATCTCTAGCTCATTCATGTCATTGCAGATGACAAGATTTCATTCTTTTTTTATGGCTGAATAATATTCCAAATATATGTATATATGGTATATACGCATACCACATCTTCTTTATCCACTAATCTACTGATGGACACTTGGGCTGTTTCCGTAATTTGGCGATTGTAAATGATGCGTAGGGGTGCATGTATCTCTCTGAATTACTGTTTTTGTATTTGTTTGGTACAAACATCGTTACATCATATCGTACTTCTAGGTTTAACTTTTTGAGGAATCTCTATAGAGTTTTCCACAGTGGCTGCGCCAGTTTGCATTCCTACTGACAGTGCACAAGTGTTCGTTTTTCTCCACTTCTTTGCCAACACTTGTTTCCTGGTTTTTAAAATTTTACCCATTCTGACAGGTGTGAGGTAATATCTCACTGAAAGTTTGACTTGCATTTCCCTGATGATGAGTGATGTTGAGCATCTTCATATGACTGGTGGCCATCTGGATGTCTTTGGAGAATGTCTGTTCATATCTTCTGTGCATTTTTAGTGGGATTGTTCATTTTGGGGGTGTTGAGTTGGGTAAGTTCTTTATATATTTTGGATACTAAGCCTTTATTTGATATGCCATTTGCAAATATTTTCTCGCATTCCATAGGCTGCCTTTCAGTTTTGTTGATTGTTTCCTTCATTCTGAAGAGGAAATAAGAAGAAGCTTTTTATTTTACTGTACTCTCAATAGTTTATATTTGCTTTTGCTTCCTCTGTGTCAGGAGACAAATCCAGAAAAATACTGCTACAGCTGATTTCAGGGACATTACTGCCTATAATGTCTTATAAGATTTTTATGGTTTCAGGTCTCACACTTAGGACTTGAATCCATTTTGAATTGATTTTTGTGTAAGGTGTAAGAAAGTGGTCCAGTGTCATTCTTTCTTATGAAGCTGACTGGCTTTCCCAAAACCATTTGTTGAAGGGACTATCTTTTTCCCATTGGATATTCTCTCCTGCTTTGTTGAATATTAACTGACCATATAATTGTGAGTTTATTCACGGGTTTTCTATTCTGTTCCGTTGATCTATGTGTCAATTTTTGTGCCAGTACTGTACTGTTGTGATCACCACAACTTTGTAATATTACTTGAATTCTGGAATTGTCATGCCTCCAGCTTTGCTTTTCTTTTTCAAAATTGCTTTGGCCATTTGGGGTCTTTTCTGGTTCCATATAAATTTTAGGATTATTTGTTCTAGTTCTGTGGAAAATGCTGTTGGTATTTTGATAGGGATTGTATTAGGTGTGTAGATTACTCTGGGTAGTATAGACATTTTAACAATATTTGTTCTTCCAATCCACAAGCATGGAATGTTTTTCCATTTCTTTGTGTCATAGTCAATTTCTTTAATCAGTGTTGTATAGTTATCAGAGTATAGGTCTTTCACCTATTTGGTTATGTTTATTCCTAAGTATCTGATTGTATTTGGTGCAATTGTAAATAGGATTGTTTTCTTAATTTCTCTGTCTGCTGCTTCATTGTTAATGTATAGAAATACAACAGATTTCTGCACATTGATTTTTTTTATCCTGTTACTTTACTGAATTCATTTATCAGTTCTAGTAGTTTTTTGATGGAGTCTTCAGGGTTTTCTATGTGGAGAATCATGTCATTTGCAAACGGTGGAAGTTTGACTTCTTCCTCACCAGTTGGTGTGCCTTTTCTTTCTTCATGTTGTTTATTGTGGCTAGTTCTTCCAGTATTATGTAGAATAGCGGTGGTGAGAGTGGACATCCCTGTCATGTTCCTGACCTTAGGGGAAAAGCTCTGTTTTTCTCCATCGAGTATGTTTGCTGTGGGTTTTTCATGTATGGCTTTTATTATGTTGAGGAATGTTCCCTCTAAACCTACTTTGTTGAGGGCGTTTATCACGAATCGAAATTGTACTTTGTCAAATGTCTTTTCTTCTGCATCTGCTGAAATGATCATAGGGTTTTTATCCTTTCTCTTACTGATGTGATGTATCGTGTTGATTGATTTGTGAATATTGAGCCACCCTTGCATCCAAGAATAAATCCCACTTAAATTATTTTTCAGATATAGGGTTGGATTCAGTATGCTACTATGTTGTTGAGGATTTTTACATCCATGTTCATCAGAGATGTTTGTTCGTAGCTCTCTTTCTTAGTGGTCTTTATCTGGTTTTGGTATCAGGTTAATAATGGCCTCACAAAATGAATTTGGAAGATTTTCCTCTTCTATTTTTTGGAATAGTTTGAGATGGATAGGTGTAAACTCTTCTTTAATGTTCAGTAAAATTCGTCTGTGAAGCCATCTGGTTCTGGACTTTTGTTTGTTTTGTGAGTTTTTTGATTACTGATTCAACTTTCTTGCTGGTAATCAATCTGTTCAAATTTTCTATTTTTTCCTACTTCAGTTTTGGTAGGTTATATGTTTCTAGGAATTTGTCCATTTCTTCTAGATTGCTTAACTTGTTGGCATATAGTGTTTCATAATATTCTCTTACAATTGTTTATATTTCTATGGTGATGGTTGTTATTTCTACTCTTTCATTTGTGATTTTGTTTATTTTAATCTTGAGTCCTTTCTCTCTTCCCCCTCTTTTTTGATGAGTCTAGATAGATGTTTATCAATTTTGTTGATCTTTTCAAAGAACCAGCTCCTAGTTGTATTGTTCTTTTAGTTTCTATATCATTTGTTCCTGCTCTAATCTTTATTATTTCCTTCCTTCTGCTAGTTTTGAGTTTTGTTTGTTGTCCTTTCTCTAGATCCTTTAGGTGTTAGGTTGTTCATGTTTTTTCTTGCTTCTTAAGGTAAGTCTGTATTGCTATAAACTTCTCTCTTATGACTTCTTTTGCTGCATTCCAAAAGTTTTGAACCATTTTGTTTTCATTTTTATTTGTTTCCATGTGTTTTTTAATTTTTTCTTTAATTACCTGGTTGACTCATTCATTTTTAAGTGGCATGTTATTAAACCTCCATGTACTTGTGTTCTTTCCAGATTTTTTCTTGTAATTGATTACTAGTTTCATAGCATTGTGGTCCGAAAAGATGAATGGTGTGACTTCAATCTTTTTGAATTTGTTGAGGCTTGTTTTGTGGCCTAATATGTGATCTATTCTGGAGAATGTTCCATGTGCACTTAAAAAGAATGTGTATTCTGCTGTTTTAGGATAGAATGTTCTGAATATATCTGTTAAATCCATCTGTTCCAGTGTGTCATTCAAAGCTACTGTTTCTTTGTTGATTTTCTGTTTGAATAATCTGTCCATTCATGTAAGTGGAGTGCTAAAGTCCCCTACTATTATTGTATTAATATCAATTAATTTTTGTTTGTTATTAACTGTTTTTATGTGTTAGAGTTCTCCTATGTTGGGTGCATAAAGATTCACAATTGTTACATCTTCTCATTAGATTGTCCCCTTTATAATTATATAGTACCCTTCTTTGTCTCCTTTTACAGTCCTCATTTTAAAATCTGTTTTGTCTGAAAAATAAAACAAAATAAAATCTATTTTGTCTGATATAAGTATTGTAACTCTTGCTTTCTTTTGACATCCATTTACATGATAAATGTTTCTTCATCTCACTTTCAATCTGCAGGTGTCTTTAGGTCTGAAATGTGTCTCTTGTAAGCAGCATATAGATGAATCTTGGTTTTTTTTTTTTTTTAATCCATTCTTTCCCCCTATTTCTTCATTGGAGTGTTTAGTCCACTTACATTGAAGGTAATTATTAACAGTATGTATTCATTGCCATTTTGTTACTTGTTTATGGCTGTTTTTGTAGCTTTTCTCTGATCCTTTCTTCTTTTTCTCTCTTTCATGGTCTGCTGGTTTTCTTCAGTGATATACTCGGAGTCTTATCTCTTTATTCTTTGTATATCTATTACTTGTTTTTTACTTGTGGTTACCACTAGGTTTGTATATAACATCTCCTGCAAATAGCAGTCTATATTTAGTTGAGGGCTTCTTGAGTTTGAACTCCTTCTTCTCCCTCCCATGTTTCAGGTATATGGTGTCATACTTTACATCCTTTTATTTTGTGAATCCCTGGACTGATTTTTTTTACAGAAATATTTATTTTGGGGGCACCTGGGTGGCTCAGTCAGTTAAGCATTTGACTGTTAATTTCAGCTCAGGTCATGATCTCACAGTTCATGAATTTGAGCCCCAAATCAGGCTCCATGCTATTGATGCAGAGCCTGCTTAGAATTCTCTCTCTCTCTTTCTCTCTGTCCCTTCCCTGCTCTCTCTCTCTCTTACTCAAAATAAATAATTAACTTAAAAAAGAGAAATACTTATTTTTACTACTTTTGTGTTACCTACTTTTCATACTCTTACTTAAGGTCTTTTCTTTCCACTCAAAGAGTCCACTTTAGTATAATTCTTGTAGGGCTGGTCTAGTGGTCATGAACGTCTTTAGTTTTTGTTTGTCTGAGAAACTCTTTCTCTCTCTTTCTATTCTGAATGGCAGAATAGGAGTATGCTTGGATAGAGCAGGCTTGGCTGTGGATTTTTCCCTTTCAGCACTTTGAATTAGTCATGCAGGGCCATTCTTTTTTTCTCTTTCAATTCTTAATGTTTATTTATTTTTGAGACAGAGAGAGGACAAAGCAGAGTGGGGCAGGGGCGGGGGGCGGGGAGCGGGGCAGAGGATCCCAAGCGGTTCCATGTTGACAGCAGAGCGCCCAGTGTGGGGCTTGAACTCATGAACTGTGAGATTATGACCGGAGCTAAAGACACTTAACTGACCGAGCCGCCCAGGCACCCCCAGCAGGGCCATTCTTGAGGGTGCTGTGTGTTGAAGAGCTGTGGGGGGGAAATGTTGCTCTCTGACGTGAGCAGAAAGGGCTGTGGAGGTAGAGCCGGGTGAAAGCCAGAGGGCTCTTGGTGTAATCTCGCAGAGGCAAGGCAAACGCTAAGGGGGTGTGGAATTGAGGTTGATGAACAGATAGGCAACAGCCTTGCCACGAAGTAGGATCCCTGAGGACAGTGCCTGCATGTATCCAGCATTGCAAAGCCTCTATCTGGGTTTCCCATTGACATTTTAACCACAACCAGGACACCCAGAGTTAAATCAGGTCACATGTACAGAGTAGATCTTAAAGATGGGCTTCAGACACTACCCCCGCTGCCATTGTCTTGCCCTGTTGCTCTGCAAATATCACATTATTTATCCAGTTCTCATTGAGGAGAATTTTCTTATCTACCTGTTTTGGACATCTATAGTTTGGCTACTAAGCATCAGTTCCTTTTTGTCTAGTAAGACCTTTGATTTTTGTTTGGGGATCTGTCCTGTCTTCATTCTTCAGTAGTGGAGCTCATACCCCCAGCAACAATGAGTAGTTCAAGGACAGACACACACCCGAAGCCAGTCCAATCAGGGTGAATCTTGGGAATGTTTGTGGAAGTCACTGTTAGAGTTTTTATTCTTTCTCATTGAGTGAAACCCTGAACTTAGTCATCCTAGAGCCATCCAGCTTTCAATATGGAGACAGTCATGACCTGGAACTCAACAATGGAGCCAGAAATGGATGGCAGAGCTATGAAACCAAGGCAAAACAAGTCCTAATGACATTCATGTAGCCCCTAGATCAAGCCATACCTGAAGTCAGAGAGATATCCCTGGATTTTCCCATTACATTTAAGTTCTGATATAGGTTTCTGGTTTCGCCCAATAGAACAATAGCAGCAGACAAAGCTCTGCAGGTGCTGAGCTCTCAAATCACTACCTTGACCCCCGGGCCAGAGCTTAGTGATGTCATTCACCAAGGGACTTGGTCCTTTGCAGCAACTGCCCCTCTATGCAGTGTGCTCAGTAATCAACACTATCCTCAGACATGCCCACGCTGGTCCACTGAAGCTGGTGGTTCGGAAATGGGTGGGCCCGGGTCACTGCAGCAGGAGCCATGTGGGAGGCCGGCTTTGCACGCGGCCCAGGGTGTGCCTGCAGGTGTGCACTGCCATCTCCATGCCAGCAAGCCAGGTGCTGCAATCACCTCAAAAAGAGGTGTCTCTCTGCTGAAGGTGCTGTGGAGGCTTGTGATGTTGCCACGGAGGAAACGGGAGGAGCCAGGAGGCAGGAGAGGAGCCTCATTCTGGTGGAATCCAGTCTTGAGGGCAGAAAGCCCTCCTTGCTCGGGGTAGTCCTACAGGGTGTGGACTTGCTGTGTGCTGGGGGTGCTTGAGCCAGCCCCTCCGCAAAGGAACTCATGCCAACCATGAGATCACCATCACCAGAAGGATCCTAGCACTCACACCTGTCTGGCGATGAAGGCTCTCACAGGCCCCTGCCCGCACTCTGCATGTGCTTCTCAGTAGTGCACAGTTCGCGGGCATCGGAACCAGGGGGCTGCGGTTGGATGCTGGTAGCTGTGTAAGTATGGGCAAGCGGCTTAACCTCCATGCCTCAGTTTCCTCATATGTCAGCTGTGGGAAATAACAGCACCGGCTTCATGGGGATTAAGTGAACTAATATCTAGAGGACTGGGCCTGGCTTAAATGCCAGGGCTGCAGGTTGATGGAAGACGCATTCTTAACAGTCCGGTGTTAGCTTACTGGCAAGGCTAAGACCAGGCCTTCTGAGCCCCTAGATCTTCCGACTCGGCCAGAAACACAAGGGTGATGGTCACACACAGAGCTGTTCATGGGGGCATGTCCACACCCCCAGAACGCAGAAGCCTCAGGTGGGATCTGTCAGGTGCTCCAAGTCAATGACTCATTGGATACATTGTCATTAATTATACTCAAAGTGAGGAGATGTCAACATACCCATATTCCATGTCTGCCATTGCAAACAGCCAGGGAAAGTGACTGGAGCCCACTGTGTATTTATCGGGGCTCATCGGGCATCCCTGCTTCCTCAGCTCCCGGCTTGGGGCTGCCTCAGTGGTAAGGACAACGGGCAGCTGGGCTTTCAATTGAACAACTGACCTGACTTTCTGGTTGCAAAACTTGAATCTTCTTTATCCTTTTGGTGTGAGGAAGGTCTCGGGCAGGTGACTCTTAGATTGGGGCTCCTTGTGTCTGCAGACCCACCCTTGCCTGATATAGCAAGCCTCAGGACCTACCGGAGATGAAATGAGATCCATTCTCACCGTGCCCAGCTTGCTACGATCCTTTGGGGACCCTGAGGGACATCAGGGGTTGGGTGTAACATTAGTCACCCTGAATTATTCTCCACTCAGCATTGGGAAAGGACAAGTTGCAGGCAATAGGGGATGATTCCTGTCACGTGACAGCAGCCTGGCGGCTGGAGTGGTGCAACAGTCTTCTAACTGGTCTCTAGCCTCCGGTCGTGCTCCCCTTCTGATCCCTCCTCACTGGCCCCAGGGAGAGGGAAATCTGATGCTACCATTCACTTGCCTAAAATCCTCCTATGATGTCTGTAGCCTAGAGCAACACTGTTTGACAGGACATTTTATGATTTTATGATGAGAATGTTCTACATCTGTGCTAACCATGACCCTAACCACACGTGGCCGGCATTGAACACTTCAGATGTGGGCAGTGCGTCTGGTGAACTGGATTTTCAGCCGTATTTTATTTCAATTAACTGAATTGAAGTTGCCACATATGGTGAGGGCCTACATAGGAGACAGCGTAGGTCTAGAGAATGAAATCCCAAGTGCTGGGCAGGCATGTCCCAGCCCTATTTGAGCAACTTTAATTTTTTTTTCACCAGCATTCATTCAAACTGGGAATTCCCGCCATAGCAAATGGCTTACAACTCCCTAAACCTTGTGCCCACTTCACACCTCCATGCATTGGCATCTGCTGTTCTCTCTGCCTGGAATGTTCTCATCCCCTGCCCAAACACGCCCGCAAGCTGCCTGCCGGCCAAACAAGACTCCTTCAGCACACAGCTTCGGTGTTAGCTCTACTATCAAGATTTACGATCCAGCCCCTGCCCTCCCCGTGCAGAATCCGCCACGTCTCTCTTTATGTGTCAGTCCAGACACGCTGCAGGGCCTCCACACTCAGTGCTGGCGTGTTCCATCCACTTCCCTCGGCGAGAAAAGACAGACTCCTGGAGGGAACGTCCCGAGTCGAAATCACCTTTAGGGCCCGGTGTCTGGCACAGGGGTTGGCTCATGTCAAGCAGTCATCAGATGAGGGCTGAAGAAATAAAATCATTGTCGCGGACGTAGGTCATAGTTCAGGCTGTCCTGCATCGCTCTCTCGAGACTTCTCTTTGTGTGTGGCCTCGGGAGTTAGGGGAGTCAAAAGGGAAGATCCTCCTCTCACTGCCCGGCCTTCCTTCCGGAGAGCGCAAGGGGGGCGGACGGAGGTCACGCTCCTTGTTCCTGCTCACTGGCCTGCCAAAGCTCCAAGGTGGGCTCTCCAGCCTCCAGTGGAACATGTGAAGCCCTGATGTGCTGAGAGCTGGCTAACTCTTGGTAGTTGACTAGCAAGGCACACTAGGCAGCAGTCATACAGATGACTCTCAAGTCTACAGAGCCCTGCAGGAGGCTGGAATGTGTTCTTCTGTGATGGGGCTCAATGGGTGACAGGGCTGGGCGGTCACAAGGCACTAAGCTGAGGTTGAAGCCCAAGCAGAGGACAAGCCCCCCATCCCCGCCAGCAGATGAGGACCCACCTGGCACCAGAGGGAGGCAGAAGTGACAATGCCAGGAGTTTGGCCCATGCCGGAAGAGCAGAGCACCATCCACTCTGACAAGAGCCACTGGGATGGGCGGGGAACCACGTGCTGGGCCACCCTGTGCACTAATGGAGGGGGGAGGGGCTACCTGGAGACTCTGGGTGATGCTGAGGGGTTGTTTTGAGAGCGATTAGGAAACTGAAGACTTCGGTGTGCTATTGGCAAGTACTATTGATTGAGTTTCTCTTCTTTTCAGTAAATATCCCTTCCAATATACCTCAAACCAAAAAGTTTATTCGTCACTTCAGCACATTTCATGAAGGGCCTCTTCCTTTGCACAAGGTACCATGTCAGCACTCTTGCCCCTCTCAGGGCCTTTGCCCAAGCTGTGTCCCCTGCCTGGATTTCTCTTTTTGCCTTGTCTGAACAGCCCCCACCCATCGTTCACACTTAGTTTAAATGTCACTTCCATGCAAAAACTCTCCTTCGGGCCCAGATGAGGTCTCCCAGACCCTCCTACCTCACCAAACGGACATAACATGTCAGAGCGATGCTGTGTCGTTAGTTACTGGTGGGGTCACTTGAAGAAAGGCCCTCTTCCTCACCACGTAGCGGGCTCCACACGGGCAGGCACAGTGACTGTCCTGTTCCCAGGACACCCCACAGTGTCTGACAGTCAAGAAATAGTTGTTGGACGAATGAACAGAGGAAGGGAGGCAAAGAGGAAGGAAGGGAGGGAAGAATGCAGGGCTGCAGCACTCCCTCCTGGCCCTCTGGGTGACCAGAGCATGATATTGTCCCCACTTCTGTCCTTTGCCCTTAAAAGAGGAAATCCTGTGATATGTGCAGTACATTGTGTGTTCAGACGCTGCCCGGTCTGCGGTGTTTTGTGGCCGCCAGAAAGGACTGAGACACCTACTACGCCCCACTCAGACCCGAGGGCTGCAGACATTGACGCTTCGTTCTGCAGCTCAAAGAAGACCAAATAATATAAATGCAACATTTTCTTATTAGTATTTTGCTCATGAGACTTGGGAAGAAAGGAGGCAATGTCATATCCTGGGTGGGCTCTTGGACCAGGAAAAGGACATTAATGGAAAAACGGGAAATCTGAATAGACTTTGTAATTTAGCTAAGAGGATTGCCCCGGTGTTCATTTCCTGGTTTTGATGAGTTTCCCTAGTTATGTGAGATGTTAACATCATGGAGGCTGGGGGAAGGGTATTCGTGAACTTGCAGCTTTTAGGTAAATCTAAAATTATTCCAGAATAAAAAGTTTATTTAAGAAAACAGTTGGCCCAGTTTCTTAAAGTGTTATGAAATATAAGTTTCTGAGCAGGAAGATGACGGGTGACTTTTATTGTCTTTATTACACCTTCTCTGTGTTCTACAATAGTATGTATTGCTTTTCTAATGAGAAAAAAAGTGTTTTTAATAAAAAATAACCAAATAGCTTGTTTACAAAATATCAAGTGTGTATGGTTGGGTTTTTTTTTGCGGGGGGGGGGGGGTGTTTTGAGAGAGAGAGAGAACACAAGCAGGGGAAGGGGCCAAAGGGAGAGAGAGAGAGACAGCGAGAGAGAGAGAGAGAGAGAGAGAGAGAGAGAGAACCTCAAGCAGGCTACATGCTCAGCACAGAGCCCAACACGGGACTCAAGCCCATGACCCTGGGATCCTGACCTGAGCTGAAATCAAGAGTCAGACGTTCAACCAACTGAGCCACCCAGGAGTCCCTCTAAGTTTTATTTTTGATTGAAAACACAGTGGCACCATTAAGATCAAAGGGCAAGAGCTGTAATAAGCCATCATTTTCCTGCAACACAACCGGATTCTCAGTTGTCCACATAACCATTCAGAATCAAACGTAGCGCCGGAAGCTGCCATCGGAGCCGGGCCCTCGTGTGTGAATGCGGCGGCTGCTTGTTCGTCCCGTGGATGCAGTTAGAGCGGATCATGCAGCCATCTCAGAGTGACGGTGCTCCGAAGGTGCGGCCGCCAGTCCCATCAGGTTGAGGTTCTGAGGGTGTCGTGCAGCGTCCCGGGCCCTGTCGAGAACTCCCATCATGGTCACAGTATGTGTGGCAGGGGAGGTCTGGCGGGACTGGGAAGGTGGCGCGCCACTGGCTGCCTGGCTTTGTGGCAGGGCTCAACCTTAGCTCCTCCTTGGGGAGTAGGAGGGGCCACAGAAGCACGGATGCAAAATGGGTGCTAATGAGCCTGCTGCTCTGACGTCATTCTAGATATGCGGTTGCGGGGAAAGTCGGTGGCTCCAGCCCCCTCTGCACAGTGAGGCAGAGAGGCCACTCCTCATTGTCAGATAACCAAAGTAAGCGCCAAACGTGACCCAGCAGTGTGGGCGCTTTGCAGCACTCTGCCCTCGCATTAGCCCATCCTAGATCCTCGTGGTGACTGGCATCGTCACTGGTCTCTTCCAGACCTCCCAAAGATTGTACAAGTTGGCTTAGTCCTGATCCGTTACAGCGTTCTTCTCCCAAGTTGGAAGAAGTGTCATTTCACACGAAGGAGAGTGTGAAACGTGACCCCGGTGTTGTTTCTCTGAGTATTCTCTGCTGGTCCAATAACTGCAGAAAGCCGCCTCTGTCCCCTGCAGAGTGTCAGCAGCTCTGGACCCTCTGTCACCGGGGATCAGACCTCTGTCCCAGCACAGGAACCCGAATGACCTCCCTCTGCTTGGGGCAGTGTGGCCTGGCTCGCCGGCTCCAGGCCTGTCTCTAGGCTACTTCCCTGCCCCCCAGCTTCTACCCCATGTTTACTGTCCCCTCTCCTTGCTGTTGGGACACAAGGCCCCTCACTAAAGCTACCAGCAGGTGCACTGGACCAGTCCTCAGCCTGGCATGAAGGATCCCCCACCCCAGGCTCTCTTGCCATCAGACAAGTTGCCCTTGCTTCCTTGCTTCTACCCCTACACATTTGCCCCTCTTTTTCTAAGGTCTTTCCTGCGCCCACTGGCATTCTCCCCGTTTCCAAGCCTGACCCAAGTCCAGCTATATGGCAGGGCCCCAGAACAGACTTCACCGGGGTGTTAGAGACACAGATACTAGGACCTCCCAGACCTTCAGCCACAGCACTGTGCTTCCAAAGACCCTTGAGCGATTTGTACACACCTTAAGATGGGAGAAGAAACTTAAAAAAAATTTTTTTTAATGTTTTTTTATTTTTGAGAGACAGAGAGAGACAGCGTGAGCAGGGGAGGGTCAGAGAGAGAGGGAGATACAGAATCAGAAGCAGGGTCCAGGCTCTGAGCTGTCAGCACTGAGCCCGACGTGGGGCTTGAACCCACGAACCATGAGATCATGACCTGAGCCAAAGCCAGACGCTTAACCGACTGAGCCACCCAGGCGCCTGAGAAGAAACTTTTAAATGCAACAGTCTCCAAGCATGAGCTTGGGCCTGTCAACAGCAGGAGAATGGCCATGCCAGAAATTGCAACTTCCTAGATCACATCCCAAACCTAGAGGAATGAGAACTTCTGGGGGTAAGACTCAGGAACCTGCACATTTGACACCCTGATGTGATTCTTCTGTTTTCTTCACAAATTATAAGTTATATAAATACAAATCACAAATCTCTACAATTTGAACAGTAAGTGAATTTTAACAATTTCAATGACAATTTTAATTATATTAATTATAAGTTAGTATATGTTGCTATAGGCATTAGGTATCAAATATAAATATAGGTTATTTGTTATTGTGTGTGATGATTGTTTACTTTATACATGAAAGACATTGTAGCAAATCAGAACTCAGGGAGAGGGCTGCCATCTCTAGCCACATACCCTGTGGCGGTCCTGTTCCCAAAACAACTTTCATTGTATTTACACACGTGTTTACATTCCTAAGGAAACCACATATGATTCTTTGGTTTGGGATTTCACACAAATGGTATCTTCTGTGTCATTCTGCCACTCTCTTTTTCACACCCAGCAAGCAGTATGTTTTGAGGAACTTTCTGTATTAGAGAGCAGGGGCTGCCTTGGACAAGGACCACCAATGATTCCCTTCCATATCTTCTTTTAAGCTATTAGTGGACAGTTGGGTTATTTACAGTTTTCTGGCAATGCTACATAAAACATTCTTGAACATACCTTCTGCACCAGAATGTGTAGGTTTCTTTGGGGCAGAAATAGCAAAAAGCTAGAAAGCGGTTGGTAATGGAAGGATGGGCTTTTTACTATTTTTTTAAGTGCGTTTCACACTCAGCATGGGAGCCCAATGTGGGGCTTCAACTCAGGACCCTGAGATTAAGAGTAAGAGGCTTAATCAACTGAGCCACCCAGGCATCCTGAGGGATGAGCATCTTATTTTATTTTATTTTATTTTATTTTATTTTATTTTATTTTTGAAGGGGGAGAGAGAGAGAGAGAGAGAGAGAGAGAGAGAGACAGTGTGAGTGGGGGAGGGGCAGAGAGAGAGGAAGACACAGAATCTGAAGCAGGCTCCAGGCTCTGTGTCAACACAGAGCCTGATACAGGGCTCGAACCCACGAACTCGCAAGATCATGACCTGAGGTGAAGTCAGGCTTAACCAACTGAGCCACCCAGGTGTCCTGGGATGAGTATTTGAAATGTTAGAATGCTCTTACCCGAATAGCTATAGTGCTCAAGGGCTTTGCCCTTTCAAGGTCAATCTCTTTGGATCGGGGTTGATTTCACACGAAGTCTGGAACTGAGCATTACATTATGGCATCAGAAAGAAGACGCTCCAAGGATGCTCCCATTTCCTTCCTAGGACTTGCACAGCTGCCGCGTACTGAACCTTCTCTACACTCTTCACAGGCTCCCTTATTTCATCCTCAAATCGGTGGCCCTTTGAGGCAAGTACTCCCAAAACACCAATGCCAGACCGAAGCCCTGCCCAGGCCTGGACGGTAACAGAGCAGCCCTCAAGAGCTTCCAAGCCAGTGTCCACTGTACTCCCTCGGCGGCTGTTCAGATTCTGGGTAAGCGAGGGACCCACAGGATCTATATTCACCTCCTTGGACTGAGGCTTCTTCGAAGGCATATTCATAGTTGACTACTCTCAGGAATTTGTTAGGAAATTACCCACACAGAAAAGCCAATACACAGGCGATGCTCTAGTGGGCAAAGGTACCCATTCAGAGCCTTGTCGGGATGCTGGTGAAAGACTCCCTATGAGCTGCTGCCCCAGAGACAGAAATCTGGGGAGAAGTTTAAAAACAAAAGACTTAGGCAAACTTTACTTTGGTGCCACGGGCCTGAGCATTTCATTCTATGCCCTGGGCCATCTCCCAGACTGGGAACAAGAAGACACCGACCTCCTGAACCTTCCGAGGGGGAGCGCTCACAGGTCTCTGGGGCTGTCATGATAGACACCGACTTCAGCAACAGCCCCAGGCCTCAGGCCTTCAGGAGCACGACTGCCGTCCGCCTGTTTGGTTTTTTTTCTCTTTGACACTTTTTACAGAGAGAAAAAAATGTGTGACTTTTCTTGATGAGCAAACAGCCAAAGGTGTTTGGAAAGGTCTATCATTTTTCTGGTGACAAGACACCCTAAACTAAATTCATTAGCAGCTCTTCTGTTTGGAATTTCAAAATATTCTCTGACCTACATAAATTCCTTGTTAGGTCCTCTACTAATAGAAGATTAACTGACATCTGCCGGGGCTCTAGAGCAAAGCGGTCGCACGGTATAAGGGAAAGGCGCTCGGACACCATCCTACGCTAGAGGACATTGACACCCGTGCTCTGGCCCCTGCGGCTTCTCTTCCGAAGGTCTTACTTCATGTCTCCAGTTGTGTGAAAAGTGGACGGTAGATACCACTTTTTAGACACAAGACCTGTCCCTAGTTCTGCATATTCATGTTTCTATATTTTCCTATATTTTGGGAAAATACTAATGGAACACCAAGACAGAAGTTCGGCTCTGTTTTATGAGCAATTAACTGTAATGAGTCATATGGGTAAATGCTGAGCTGGTGACCACCAACTGAAATAAATCAGTTCCCTTCTCTGTTTCTCAGTTGTCTTTCCAGAAAGAGATAGGAGACCTATTGGTTCGTCTGGTGGACAAATATTTATTGGGCTTTGTCTGTGCTCTTTGCTAGTGCAGGGTGCTAGAGCTATTGTGGTAAACAAAATACGTAAGGTTCCTGCCCTTACGGAACTTAGATATCAGTGGATATTGAAACCTTGCAAGGACAATACTCTCGTTTCTCTTCAGATTGCATAAATCCTTCACCTTTTGAAATCTTGCAAGGACAAAAACCCTGTATTAGTCAAAAGCAATATACATATTTGCATATGGAAACATTCTTCCCGTCTCTAAAACCAATGCTTCCGCGTGTCTACACTATGCACTGGCCCTTACTTGATGACACTTTATCAGCAATGAACTATCACCTCCTCAAGGACAAATGCACAGCTTTAGAATCTGCATGTTCCTAATGCTCGGGATGGTGGAGTAGTTGGCTCTGAGCCCTGAACATGGCCTTGGGCCCAAGATTCCTTAGCCTTTTTCCTTTCCTAAATGGTCTTTCAGCTGGGGCAGGCCTTTGTAGATGTTGAATATATGATCACCATGATAATAAAACTGGTATTTTCCTACCACAACAAATGATGGGTGAATCTGTGCAAAGATACCTTTGTGAATAATAATGATTTGAACGATTCAGTCCTGAGTGTGTAGACATTCGGGACACTGCATTTCGTGTTCGTTAAATCTCAACTGGTTGAGACTAATGATTTCCCTCCCTAGTTTACACACATGATTAGCCCCTGAAACCTGAATCAGGCCATTTTGGTTGATTTCATCTGGTGTAGAGTTAGATTTAGCTCACTAATTATAAAAGAAACCATCCTGTCTTCACTCTCAGTTTGGATTATGGTAATTTCTGGCCTTTCTCTTGGCTCTGAACTCACACAAATACTCCATGACCTTGAATGAGTGCAAGTTTACTATTTAGGAAGTACGAGGACTGTCATGAATAACCGACAGCCATTCTCACTGCAGACTGAGATCTACTAATTAGTATCAGGTCCAGGCAAAGGCCCCCCCTTGGGAGGGCCCCAGTGCTGACTGGGGACCAGAGTCTAGTCAGCTCTGGCAAGTCTGTACGGGAGCACAAGTTGTGCACTGAACGGGAGTATGTTAAGTGTCATTAAAGGAGGCCTCAGCTCTCGCTAGCAGTCTTCGTTCCTTTTACCACTACCTATGTCCCCAACCCTCCTGCACTTGAAGCGGCAGAACAGAGGACTGGATGAAGATAACCAAAACCTCAGGCTGGCCATTCCGGGAGTGGCTTGAGAGAGAGACAGAGAAGAGAAAGAGAGGGAGGTGTGGTGGGCATGTGCATATCGCTTCCTACTTCTCCTATCCAATCTTTCAATTACTTTCTGAGGACTACGTCCCTCCCCTTTCAACAATATTCCTTTAAAAAAAACTTTGGGGTGCCTGGGTGGCTCAGTCGGTTAAGTGTCCGACTTCGGCTCAAGTCATTATCTCATGGTCTGTGGGTTCAAGCCCTGCATCGGGCTCTGTGCTGACAGCTCAGAGCTTGGAGCCTGCTTTGGATTCTGTGTCTCCCAATCTCTCTGCCCCTCCCCCATTCATGCTCTGTCTCTCTCTGTCTCTCAAAAATAAATAAAAGTTAAAAAAAATTTTTTAACATTTTATTATTTATTTTTGAGAGACAGAGAGAGACACACAAAGTGTGAGTAGGGGAGGGTGAGAGAGAGAGGGAAACACAGAATCAGAAGCAGGATCCAGGCTCTAAGCTGTCAGTACAGAGCCCAACACAGGGCTTGAACCCATGGACCATGAGATCATGACCTGAGCCGAAGTTGGACACCCAACCAACTGAGCCACCCAGGCACCATCCCCCCCGATGTTTTTTAATTAAACTTTGAGGACAAAGGGTAATGAATACCTTAAGAAGTAGGATGCCCTAAACTTAGAGTCTCACTTCTGAACTCTCCAATCTTGAAAACCACTCATTTGACTACTTGTATTTACTAAACAGGTGGTCACTGAGTAGCTGCTGTGTGCAAAGCACTGGGGATACAATGGTGAGCACCTTTGGTCTCCATCTCGGAGGAGCTTCTAATCTGGAGTGAAGTTAAGAGATTATTGTAATTACGTGTCAGAAGGTCCGTGCCACATGGTCTGGGGTGTGTTATGGGAACACAAAGGAGCCTGCCCAATCCAGACTGGGGAGGAGGAAAGCCAGAGCTATAACCTACATTGCAGCTAAGACCTGAGGGACATAGAAGTAAGTAATGAGAACAGGACGTGGATATTCAGTTTACTTTTCCATCACTGTGATTTGTAACTTTGGGGGCATCAGAAAACAGACCGGTGGATTTGAAGGTGGGCTGAGCATACCGCCTGAGTATGAGCCGCCAAAGGCTGGCTCAGAGTGGTCATCGAGGCTCAGAGAAAACCAAGGTTACTATCAGTTAGGAGTGGATTGCTACGTGTACCACAGCGCCCCTGACTTTGGGGTCAAAGTTCAAGAAACATTAAAGGTATTTTCTGGTTTCCTTTTCTTGACTCAGCAAATGAGAGGCTAGAGGAGAAATAAAGGAAGAGTTACTAGCTCTGAAAACATGAGTGCTAAGGATTTCATGTATTGTTACTAGTTTTACAAATAGTGCCATCTTGTCTATGTAATAGAATCACTTATAATCTCCCTTGCTTAAAACAAACTGGAGTGATATCTTCTAGGAAGATACAAGAATGCCTTGGCAGAGATACGACGACTTTGTTGTGACAGGCGGGAGTTGGAGGGAGCGTTGGAAATGGCACATTTGGCACTGATCTTTGGCCCTGATTGAGATGTGAGGAGGGGATGGCTCCGTGTCTGGTGGAAGAGGACGGACAAGTCATCACAAGTCAATGGAAAGCTCAAGATGCCCTTGGCCACGTGCAGGGACAGCACGGAGGACCACGCTGGGTGTCCCACACGTGAGCGAGGACACTGAAGGCACGCTCGGCAGGACTAATGGCTCTGAAATGCTCCTAACCTCCTACGGCTTAGAGGACAGTCATAGGATGCCGTTGTATATCCTAGCTTTGCGATTATAACATTTATTTCAGCTTTTATGAAAATAACATCATGAAGGAAAGGAAACAATTTAGGGACTTTGACAGGATTGTTCTTTTTTTAAATTGCTTTCTCATTTTTGTTGCTATTAGCATCTAGAATGCAGAAGAATCAAAGTAAAATAGGAATATTTTTTTAAAAATTATACAAAATGTTCAACCGTACATAAGAGTGGAGAACAATACACAACATACTCTTTTATAGGCCATCTGATTTGCCTCTATAACCTCCCCCACCACCTAAACACAATTTTTGTTTGGCTTTGCTGGAATAGTTGAAAGCAAATTCTAGGCATCATTTCATTTCATCCCTAAATATTTCAGGAGGTAGACCTATCAAAGAATAACTTCTTCAAAAACATAACCAGGGGTGGGCGCCTGGGTGACTCAGTTGAGTAGGCGTCCAGCTTCGGCTCAGTCATGATCTCAGGGTCTGTGGGTTCGAGTCCCATGTTGGGCTCTGTGCTGACAGTTCAGAGTCTGGATCCTGCTTTGGATTCTGTGTCACCCTCTCTCCTTCTGCCCCTCCCCAACTTGCACTCTTTCTGTCTCTCTCTCAAAAATAAACATTAAAAAAACCCCACATAACCATAATGCCATGATCACATGAGGTAATATGCAGAATATATCAAATTTTCCTAAGTAGCTCCAATAATATTTTGGTAGTTGTCTCCTTCAAACTGGGATCCAAATAAGACCTATACATCATATTTGACCAAAAGAACCCTTAAGTCTCTTTTGCTCTGTAAGTTCTTCTCCCCTCCCTGTTTTCAAGCCATTTACTTGAGGAAGAGGAGAAATGAGTCACTGTCCTGTGCAGGGTCCTACCTTCTGGACTTGGCTGACAGTTTCCTCCTCGTGTCATCCAAGCTGGATTAGATTCACAGATGCTAGGTACTTTCTGATGTATTACTTCACGAGGTACATGGTGTCTGACTATCCCACGTTTAGAGATGAAAAAAGTGATCCGTGGGCTCCGGTGTTATCAGCATGGCCCATCTCCCCTGTCAACTTTTCACCTAAGACTTACGGACAGCGGTTGCCTGGACTCTTCAGTTCATCATGTGCTCCAGTGTGGTGGGTGGTTTTCTATCTGTATCATTCCTTCTGTCTTTATCAGCTGGAATTCTCCTATAATGAACTCCTTATTATCTCTTTGGTTGCTCTGAAATATAGTTCATACCAGAAAAACAGGAAAAGTGCTTGGTTATTTCCCTTGATCCACTCTTAACTCAATTTAATCCTTTGTAGACATTGTTTTCCAAGGCTCAACTTGTCCCCCTCCTTGGCCAGTGAGGTCTCCTCTAGTCGGCCTCTGTGTTGTTCTGACCTGACCCCAGCAGGACTCAATATCTTTCTTGCTTTTGAGAACAAGCGTCTGCAACGTCTCTCTGATGAACTAACCAGACTTGGAAAATCCTTAAACACCCACCCCCACTGCCGTTTGCTGGCCTGTCCACGACAAGTAATGTGTCCTAGTTATATTGGTCAGGAAGGCGTTTGGCTCTATTGGAGCGTAATGAACAAAGAGAGTTTTCATGTTTTCATAGGACACAACGTCTGGAGCAGGCAGCTGTTAGCATTTGCTCAGCAGCTCCTGAGGTCCAGAGCCAGCATTGCTGTGATTCTCTTGGCCTCTCCTTCCTGGTCGCAAGATGGCAGCTCCTGCTCCAGGCATTGTGCCCAACTGGGGCAGGAAGACAGGGGACGACCAGAGCCAGCTGCAGCTGTCCCTTTGTATCAGAAAAGCAAAAGCTTTTCCCAAACCACCACACCACCCCCCTCCCACCCAGCTGAATTCTACTCTGCTCTCATTGGCCAGACTGGATTGGACGGACACCCCTACTTGCAAGGGAGGCCAGGAAAGTGAGTGCTTAGTTTTGCTGGGTTCTGTGGTCCAAGCAAGCAAGGGAGTGGGGGGCCGCGGGTGAATACAGGGCTACACATGCTGGGAGAGCGGTCTTGGTCCTGAATCAGCGTTCTCTATCCCGTTTTTTGTTTTTAATTCTTACGACATGTCTAATATTCCTCGATTTTGGAGTAGGGCGGGACACCTGAAAATAACCGTGAGCTGGCAAAGAATGGAGCTTCACTGAGAAGGCTGCCCTCAGGAAAGGAGTATCAGCTCTTTGGACAGCCATGCCCTGGTGGCTCAGCTCAGCCCTGTTCGGTTATGAGATTCCAACTCCCGCAGCAGAATCTGTGGTCCAAGGGTCTCTCCTCTTCCCATCTGCAAGGGGACAGAGCAGTCTCACCTTCATCAAGACAGTGATGAGCGGCAGTGACCCATACGATGCCGGAATACCGTGTGACTACAGTTTCACGGATGCCACTCAGCCTTCACCCTGTTAAACAAAGAGAAGAGGTAACACGCAGCGAAGCACTCAACTGACACCAAAACCCTGAGCGTATTCTGCATGGACTGACACACAGCCACTGCCTGGAGCCTCCCCGTCCTGTGGCCGGGCCCTCCCGGCTCCTCTCTGAGGAGCCCATCCCGCCTGCCCGTGACCTCCTCACAGTCCAGCAAGTGAAGGCTGAGGCCTGGCCTAGCAGGGGCCCTAAGACCCCATTCCCACCAGCACTAGGCCATCCATCCTTGGTCCATACATTTTTGGGTCATTTAAAAAAATATATTTTTTACTGGGACACCTGGGTGGCTCAGCGGTTAAGAGTCCGGTTCTTGGTTTCAGCTCAGGTCACGACCTCATGGTTTGTGAGATGGAGCCCCTCATCAGGCTCTGCGCTGACAGTGTGGGACTGGGATTCTCTCTCTTTCTCTCCGGTTCTTGGTTTCAGCTCAGGTCACGATCTCACGGTTTGTGAGATGGAGCCCCTCATCAGGCTCTGCGCTGACAGTGTGGGCCTGGGATTCTCTCTCTTTCTCTCCCTCTGCCCCTCCCCCATTCACGCGAGCTCTCTCTCTGTAATAAATAAAATCTTTTTAAAAAATTAAAAATATGAAAAGATTTTTACTGTATTCCATGAGAAAAAACATTGTTACTATTCCTACTGGTCACTTTTGTGGACTGTCCATGACTGAAGGGCAAATGGGTAGCTAGTGATAACTAACTCAAGGAATGGGAGTGGATAATTCCATCTCTGACAATTTTGATTTCATGGCCAATAAGTCTTGTGTTAGAAAACCTGAGTTGTTCTGATACTAGTCTTATTTTGTCTTTACTATTCATGCTGCAAGCAAACGAAGCCAGACCCAAAAGAACACACTCTACTTGAGTCCATTTTATAGGAAGCTGGAGAAGAGACAACACTATCTGAGGTCATGAGAGGTTACCCTTGAGGGGAAACACCGACAGGGAAAGGGCACAGGGCCACTGGGGTGCTGGTTTTGTTCTTTTCCAACATCTAGGTATTGAAACTGCTAGTCACTAACTGAATATCCATCCTCCTTCCTCCTTTCTGTCAGAAGCTGAAAACCACATTTCCCAGCTTCCCTTGAAACTAGGGCTGGTCATGTGACACACTTTCAGCCAATGAGATGCATGTGAAAATCCAAGGGACTCTTCAGGCTGACAGCCTCTGTGAGCCCCACCCAGAACTCCCCCCAGAGTGCACTGCAGGGTATCTTGCCCCCAACCTGGCTCAACCCAAAGGTCCATGCATGTACTCTTCTGTAAAATTCCTCCACGTCACTGTTTCTGTTTTTTGGTTCATTTATTCAACAAATACGTACCGAGCACTCACGGCAAGTTGGGCATGTGCTGGTCAGGGGTTACAGATTCAGATGTCCAGTGGCCAGGCCTGTAATTAGAGGTATAGGCCTGGGGTGAAGGACCAGGGCTGACGAAGGAGGACCGAGGCCCTGGCTAACACGGGGGGGGTGTGGGGAGAGCCACCGCTTAGCTCTAGCAGGTGGCTTGACATGTGAGAAATTCAAATCTCAAGTTGTAAGATCTTCTCATTTTTCAAGAGGGGCCAGAAATCTTAACTTTGTTTTCCAAAATTAACTCTGCCATGAGGCTGCACCTGTAGTTATGGCAGAGTAAAACTGGGCAAAGTAGGTAAATTACTTTTCTATTGCTATGTAACACATTGTCATAAACTTAGCAACTTGAGCAACACGTACTTGTTAACTCACCATTCTCCTGGCTTAGAAGTCCAGGCAGACTCAATAGGACTCTCTTGCTCCGTGTGTTACATGGCTCAAATCAAGTTGTTAGCTGGACCAGGCTCCTAGCTAGAGGCTTTGGAAAAGAATCCACGTCCAAGCTCATTGAGGCCAAAGTCATTAAATTACGCCACATGAACATAAACAAGGAAATCAAATCCAGCAGCATGAGACAATGATCAGGTAGAACTTACACTGGGATGCAAAGTTGTTTTGGCATCTGAAAATTAATTAATATAATGTGTCATCTTAATATAATAGACAAAACCTATGTGGTCATGTCAATAGACGCAGAAAAAGCATTTGACAAAATCCAACACTCATTCATGATAAACCTCTTAGCAAACTCTGAATGGAAGAGAATTTTTTCAAACAGATCAAAAAGCACCTAAGAAAAAAGTATAGCAGATATTATACTTAGTAGTGGAAGACTAAAAGTGTTTTTGAGCACAAAACAAGAATCTCTATTCTCACCACTTCTTTTTAAGATTTTATTTTTATGTAATCTCTACACCCAGCACGGGGCTCAGACTTACAAACCCGAGATCAAGAGTTGCAGGCTCCACCAACTGAGCCAGTCAGGTGCCCCAAAGAACTAAGCACTTCTATTCAATATCATACAGTAAGTTATAGGCTGTCAATAATACAAGAAAAAGAAACTAAAGGCACTCAAACTGGAAAAGAAGAAGCAACTGTTTTTATTTGCAGATGATAGGATCCAGTATCTGGAAAATACTAGTGAATCTGAAAACACCACCTAGAACTAATAAATGAGAATGCCACAGGATATAAAAATCAGTATTTCTCTATGTTGATAATGAACAAGCTATAAGGAAAATAATGCAATTCATACCAGTACTAGGAAGGAAAATACTTATAAATAAAGCTAAGAAAAGATGCATAAGACCTAAAAACTACACAGCACCACTGATAGAAAATTTAAAAGCTCTAAATAAATGGGGAGATATACCACATTCATGAATTATTAAGATTCATCACTGCTAAGATGGTAATCCTCCCAAAATTGATCTATATATACAACTCAACTCCAATAAAAATCCTATCCTCAAAAGAAAAAAAATGTTTTGGTAGAAATTGACAAGATGATCCTAATGTTTACATGGATATGCAACATACCTCAAATAGCAAAACAATTTTGAAAGAGAACAATATAGAGTACTTATTCTGTCCCATTTTCAAAACTTACTATAAAATAGGGACCCCTGGATGGCTCCTGTGGTTAAGCATTTGACTCTTGATTTTGGTTCAGGTCGTGATCTCATGGGGTTCAGAAGCTCAAGCCCCACATCGGACTCTGTGCTTAGCAGTGTGGAGCCTGCTTGAGATTCTCTTTCTCTCTTAAAATAAATATATAAACTTAAAAAAAAACAATAGCCAATATGTTACTATGTCACAGTAATGTAAAGACAGACACATAGATCAATGGAAATGAATAAGAAGTCCAGGAAATCCTTACTTTTATGATAAATTGATTTTCAATGAAGGTGTCAAGGCCATTCAGTTGGAAAATGACACTCTGACAAATGGTTCAGAGGCAACTGACTATCCATATGCAAAAAAAAAAAAAATCAAACCCAAATTAATTGATAAAATACATAGAGCCTTACTTTATATCTTGCAAAAAAATTAACTCAAATTGGATAATAGACTAAAAGGTCAAATTAAAACTATAACCTTGAAAACACAGGAAAAGTCTTTTGACTTAGGCCTAACTTTCTTAGATATCACCAAAAAACAAGATTTATGAGAGAAAAATTTGATAAATTGGTATTCATTGAAATGCAAAGTTTTGGCACATCTAAAGGTATCATTAAAAATATGAAAAGATAAGCCACAGCCTGGGAGGAAATATTTGCAAGTCATATGTCTAATCAAGGACTTGCATCTGAAATATGAAAAAAAGTCTTAAAACTCATGAAGGAAAACAACCCAATTAAAAATGGGCAAAAGATATGAATAGATCTTTTACTAAAGAAGATACATGGGGGCGTCTGGGTAGCTCAGTGGATTGAGTGTTCGACTTCGGCTCAGGTCAGGATCTCATGGTTCGTGGGTTCGAGCCCCGCATCGGACTCCGTGCTGACAGCTCAGAGCCTGGAGCCTGCTTCGGATTCTGGGTCTCCCTCTCTCTACCCCTCCCCGGCTCGTGCTCTGTCTGTCTCTCTCTCAAAAGTAAATAAACATTAAAAATTTTTAAAAAAGGAAGATATATGAATGGCTAAAAAGCACACTAAAAGACGATCAACATCATTAGTCACCAGAGAAACGCAAATTAAAATCAGAGTGAGATACTTCTATACTTTTATTAGAATAGTGATAATCTAAAAGTCAAAGAATGCCAAGTGTCTCCAAGGATGTGGAGAAATTAGAACCCTCATATATTGTTGATGAGAATATAAAATAGTAAGGCACTTTAGAAAATAATTTTTCAGTTCCTTAAAGTGGTAAGGAGTTAGGGCGTGACCCAACAATGCTCCCCAGAAATATACCCAAGAGAAAGGAAAACATTTCCCCACGTAGAGTTTATGTAATTATGCATAGCAGCATTATCCACAATAGCAAAAATTTGGAAATAAATAAAATATAGCTTATCTGAGTGATGGAATAGTACTCAGCAATAAAAAGGACTGAACTGACCCATCACATGAACTACAACATGGATAAACCTTATGCCAAGTGAAAGGAGCCAGACACAAAAGACGACACAGCGTATTATTCCATTTATATAACATTTCTAGAAAGGCAAATCTACAGAGATGGAAGACAAATTATTGGTTGCTGTGGACTTGACATTGGAGTGTGATTGACTGCATATGCACATGAGAAGACTTTGGGGGGAGAGATGGGAATATTTGAAAAGTGGATTAAGGTGATGGCAGCATAATTTTATACATTTACTAAAAATCATTGAATTTACCATGTAGTCTGGGTGAACTTTATGATATGCAAATTAGACCTCAATAAAGTGGTCAACATAAAAATTAAATCCTCCAAGTTTAAACTTTTCCGGGGGGGGGCAGCTGTGCTGTCAGTACAGAGCCTTATGTGGGGCTCGATCCCACAAACAGTGGGATCATTACCTGAGCTGAAGTCGAGATTTGAACACTTTGAGCCACCCAGGGGCCTCACACATTAAGTCGAATTCTTAAAAGACTTTTGTGAAATAAAATATCCCAAGTCTGTGGTGTGAGCCCTTGGACCACCCACTTGAAATGTCCCATTTGGACCAAATGGCAGAAATAGAAAATTGAATGAAAGAAAATCCATGTCTCCTAGGCGTTGAAGATTCAACGATAGAAAATAGAAAAGCAAACAATGACAACACCCAGTGATACATGCTGTAGGTGAGGTCTGCAAAGAGGTACGGGCCCCGAGCAGCCTTGGCTCTGCCTGGCCAGGGGCTGGGCCACCGCCGAGGAGGCCGGACACTGCAGACAGGTTTTGTAGCAGAAGTAGGAATTCACGAGATTCCAAGTGTGGAAAGTGGAGAAAAGGGGTGGGTGACGTTTCCATACAGCGGGAACAGAATTGGCAAAGTCTTGGAGGCATCCAAAAGCAGTCCCCTGTGCAAACTGGGGAGGGTGGAGATGTGGCGTACGCGGAGAATGGAAATAGGAAAGGAAGCGTGGAGCCCCATCATGAAGGGTTTGGCAAGCCAGGTTCAAGATTTTGGACATAGGATGAAGAAGGGATTTGCTTGCTGGAGGAACATGGGCATGTTTCTTTGGGCCTAAATTAAACTTTCTATAGCTTGGTAACATCACATTGCAATCATTTAAAAATACTCACTAATCCACGCTTACTGTGTACCAGGCGTGGTTTTAATACTTCAGATAAACTGCAGTGGTTCTCAAACTCCCACTTGCGTCGGAATCCCCTGCAAGTCTTCCAGAAAACACAGAAACCACAGTTTTTCATTTGGTAGGTCTGGAGTGGAGCTTGAGAATTTTCATTTTGATTCAGTTCCCAGAACAGGCTGATACTGCTGGTCCAGGGAACACAATTTGAGAACCACTGCTTTCTACCAATGGTATAAGAGAGGTATCTTTGTCACTACCCATCCGCTTGTTACAGAGAGAAAACAAACAGAAGATTAAGCAACCAGCCCAAAGCCATGTAGTATTAAGTGGTGGGGCTGGCATTCAATGCCAGGCCATGACTGCCAGGTCTCCTGGTTCACAGGATGCAAACAAGCCAAGTCAAGGGCTGGCATTTTCAGTCTCTGTTTGCAACTATCAAAGACATATTACACACATCACCCATCGGCCTTAACTGACATCTGAGATAAAAGAGTTAAATATGCTAAGTGATGCTAAGGGGGTAGTAAGGGAAAGTCTTTGAGGAACATGTAGGCCATTCCAATGAAGTCTTATTTTTGTCCTACTGGGAGGAAGCCAGGATGTAGAAATGCACAAATATCAATGTTCAAAATGACTAATTAAACATGGAAGGGAAAATCTTTAAATATCATATCACAACTCAAAATTGAACTGTGCGTGAATATTCAATAGCTGTTGTTTTAAATGTATCTGTTTTAAATTTTTTTACAAATTACAAAAACGAAACAATATCTGGAGAAGACAATACACTGCTTTTGCAGGAGGGGAGTGGGGAATGTTCCCAGATGAAAATGGCAATTCTTTCGTGACTCTGCTGGCTTTTTGCATCTTGATTTAATTCATAGCATCTCGCTGGTTGTCTTCCAGTAAACAACTTCTTCCTTAAATTGGTGGCATTATGTTCCGTGTGAGATCTGAATCACAGAGACTGTAATACAAACCTGCGTGCTCCATCTTGTCGTTTTGTAGAGTGCAGTATATCTAATTAAAGCTTCTTACGGGTCCATAAAAAGACCTAACATTAAAAAAGCAGTCTGTGTTGGAGAAAGCCCCAGGCCAGATCGGAGGAGGGGTTTCTTCATTAACAACACACATATTTGCTTAAATTCAAAGGTAAGTAGTAATATATTAACTCGTGTTTGTATATTTTTAAATATTGCCTAAGCATAATCAGATCACGTTACCACATTTACAGCGTGGAACTGAAAACGGGTCATGTGCTAGCCAGCAGCTCTCTGGGTTCCCAAGAAACACGGGGGGGGGGGGGCGTATAAATGATTTGCCACCTGGCCAGCATTGACTGCAGCCTTGACTTCATTCAAATCAATTTATGATTCTGTTTTTTTTTAATTTACTGTTTTGCTATTCTTTTGTCCTTGTTACACTTATAGATTTTATTTGAAACCTGAGTTACATGTACAGCCACAACATAAATACTGTTTTCCAAGAGCTTATCTACCATGGTCATTGGTTTGTGGTTACTGTTACATCTCAGGGGCTGAAGGCCTGGTGGCAGAGGCCATCAGCCACTGCAATTCCCTTGGGAAACCATCAGTGTTGGTGATTCTCCACCCTGTCCCCCACTTCTATAGGGGGTCCCTAAATAGGGTATCCCCTAAGGGGAAAAGTGCATGGTTTTCCAACTTTGCAGTAACAAAGGACCAGATTTCACAAATCAAGTGAGGAGTTATTGCTTAACATACAGTTAGAGTGACAATGTCAGAGTCAAAGTCAGACTTCTCTTTTATGTTCTTTCTAAATCAGAGTGATCCCAGAGTTAGGGTTTTCACCCCACCTTGGGGAGCTGAGGCCCAGCCTGAGGTGTAGAGCCCAAGGCTTTTCCCAGCCAATGGTCCATCACCCCACACTCGAGCATTAGGGTAAACGAGGGTCCCCCTTTAATAGAAAACCTTATGTTATTACCCTGAGCATTTGCACCTCCCACCAATCCTCTTTTGACTTCTTGATCACCTTCAGACATGCTGTAGTGATGCTGTAGAGTCTGAAAATAAAAATAAAAAACAAAAAACCATCTCTGACATTTGCAGGTCAAAGAGATACTTGCTAAAGTTATCTTGATTTCTCTTCTGCATTCAGTCAATTCAGTCAAATTTGGAGCATTAAAGCAGCTTTTTAAAATTTATTTATGTATTCATACATTTATTCTTGTGTCCTTCACTAGGAGTCTTTTTTTTTTGGAAAGGTGGAAAGAAAGGAGAAACAGAAAGTGAGAAGCAGGTTGGAGAAACCTGGCATCTGGCTTGTTGGCTCTCTCATTTTGGGAACCTCAGAGACAAGCTTGCAAGGGTGGGAGTCAGGAGACTCTCCCCCAGTACTCTTCTCCAGCCTTGGCTAAGCTCCCTTCCTGAGCCACCTGGCCGGGTGACCATGCCACTTAACCATCTAGTGCCATGGTTAATGCCTACTGTTTTGAATTCCGGACCCGGTGTGCCTTAATATTTTCTACGACCTTTTGCCTTTTCACGCAGTTTACCTTGGAAGCAGCTAACTGATGGGGCCAGGACAGGGTCTCCCGTTGACCTTTAGCCAACGCTGCATTCAGAAGGTGGGCTTCTCTAGTTTTGTTTAAACAGCAATAAAATCAACAAAAATCCCCTTCAAATTGGGTTCCCCGAAAAAAACTATAGACAAAAAAAGGTATGACTACACATACACATATGTATATATATTTAATTTTTTCTCTCTCCTTGCTTAAACTTGTGCGGGAGATGCGGTAAACCTTTAAAAGGGTCAAGTACGTGCTTCCCTCAGCTCCCCACCCTAGGATGCAGTCAGGTGCGCACGCAGTCTCTTCCCTCCGATTTCCCCGACAGCTCGCGCTACTTTTCTGGGCCATTGTCCCGTGTCCCTGGAGCTTCTTCCTTCACCGTCCCCTCTTCTCGGGCGCCTCGCCTGCTAGCCACCGCCGGCCACAGGCCGGACTCGCACGGGTTGAGACGCCTGCAGAACGCCCTCCGACCGACCAAACGCCGGAGCCCGCAGGTGCTCCCGGCCCCGCCCTTCCCGTGGCCCCGCCCCGGCGTTGCGTCACAGTGACGCGCATCCCGCGCAGGCGCAGCTTGGTATCCCCTCCCCGCGCCCGGCCGCCCGCTCGGTATTATGATTTGCGCTGGGTGCGGGGATTCGGCGGCCGGGAGGGAGTCGTCGGCGCCGCGGCCGCTGCGGACGGACGCCTGCCTGCCGGCTGAGGTAGGGACAAGCTCGCAGTGCGGTCGGGCGCGGCGGCCGTGGACTGGGGTGCGGGCTGGCCTCCGACGCTTGGTAGCCTGCGCCGTTGCGGGGCTGAACGTCTGGGCCGGGGCGCCCGCCGCAGGCGGAAAGTAAGTTGCGCGCTCCGCGCTTCCCGCGCCGGCCGCAGCGCGGGCCCG
>NC_043704.1:149127176-149138545 GCF_006229205.1 Suricata suricatta
AGGCTCCCCGCGCCTGGGTTCTCTCGTGGGGGTGTGTGTTCTCGGAATGTGTTTCCTTTTTCAAACGAATCTGGAAATCTGGCCGCAGCAAGGGGCTTCCTTGGGAAAACTGCAGGCTTACAATAGAATGGGGATATTGTTGTCTGTAGAGAAAGGGCATCGGGGTAAGGAAGGAGGAGCAGGGCCATTCCCGGGGGAGAGCTAGAATTAGTATTATTATTTTTTTTCAGATTGGGAAGCCTCCATTCTTTTCCATAGTCATCGCCTGTTGATTTCTTTCTGGACCATTTTGCAAAAATCTTCCTGCCTTTAACTTGGACTTGGGATCTAGGAAAGTGACAGTCTTTTTTCGGGGCGGGGGGCAACGGTGGGGCGTTCTTGGAGCTGTGCTATTCCTAACAGTTGGATCAGATACAATCAGATAGCTTCTTGGGGAGATCGGGTTCACGCTCAGTATTTGGGGGATAATTTAGCAGTAGGGTTCTTTATAGAGGTTTGAGGATATAGGACCTTTCAAATTGTCAGGTTACTTTTTTCTCTTTTTGAAAATTGAGTGCGTTCTCAAAGTCTTAGGAATGGGTGGTAAAGCTGACTTCATGCATTTCACATTTCACCAGGTTTTAAGGTGAAGCGTGGCTTACAGGTGATGGAACTGCAGATGTTGAGTATCTTGCTGAATTTTCACTAAATTTCTTGCAAACATCAGGCCCTTCAGTTCGGCTTCCTTGTACCCGGTTGGGACACTGTGTCTCAAAGCAGTCTAATTTACCAGAATGTGTATCAGTGTGCTTTAAAGCCAGGGGCTGTCAAGGTTTATGTAATCAACTTATTAATTTATGATCTTGTTACATTGCTTTCCAGATTTATAAAACCATTCCCTTAAGGAAATCTGTCTTCAACGTCTGCTTAAATATTTCACTTGGAATTGGATTCTTGAGGAGGAATGCACTGCACAAGTGGTGATTTAAGCATACTAATTAGACAAGTGTCTGTAAAGAAAAGTATTGATTCTTTTCTCCGACTATTTTATTGTCTCTATTTGGGAAATAGATGACATTCCCATTTTACAGAACTAGAAATGAAATTACAGGACAGTCCCAAGGTCACATATTGAAGCAGTGTAGTAACTGAAAAATTAAGTGCGTGGTGCTAACTTTTCTTACATCTTCAAGGTTTTCCAGGCACGGAGCTTTGAGTGTCACCTTTCTCTTTTTTAAATCGGCACAGGTTTTATTTTATTTTATGCACAGAAATGGCTCTCACCCTATTAATTTTTCATTATCAAGAGTAAATTTTTCACTATTTTCTGCAATAAGATCTATTAGTTTAAGACTTACGAGAATTAAGAAGTTATTCTAATTTTAATTTTTCTAGAATGAAGTGTAAATTGAACTTTATTTTCAAGTTGAATACCATAGTCCTAAAATGAAGGCTTTTCTATGGCCTTTTACAGTTGAAGGGCTTTTGTGATATTTTTACTGGCCACAGGAAATCCTCTTCATCTAAGCCTTACTCTGGGTGTTTCTGCCATATAGAAAGTGAAACTAAATGGGAAAGAAGTTACCTTGTTTTGGGAGATAATTAAACAGCCATCGTTCTAAGTATTGGTATAAATAAGGCATGATGTCTTCCTTGTAGCAGCTTGTCTGGGCCCAGGAGCTCAGGACACTGCCCAGGAAGGAAGGGGCACAGGGAACTTACCACAAGATCAGAATTTTAGGAATTAAAAACATAGATGATGAGGGACTCGACCCATTTAAATTGCATGCATGCTGTTTGCTTAACAATCGGAAGACGGAGTTTTTAACCAAGATGCTTTTCTAATAAAACTATTATTCATAAGTTAGGTACTCGTGTGTGTGTGCAGGTAAATTCTTAGAGCAACTTAGGTGGAAAAGTTGAGTACTACTCAATTACTAAGTAGAATCTACTACTTGAATAGATTCTAGCAGTTTTGAAGATCAACTTAACCTATGATCATATATTCATGGCACCTTTGCGTGTTCAGGTAGCAATATAAAATTGAACAAAAACTGGTTTCTGCCTTCAGGAGCTTACAGGCTATTGGGGCCACTGAAGTAAACAGTAACAGTAGGATCCGGTGAATGCTGTGCTGAGGCCTAGGCAAAACTCTGTAGAAGCACCAAGACAGGAGCAAGGAAGGATCCAAGTCGGGAACGCTTCACACAGGAGGTGATGTTGAGTTGGTCTTGAAGGCCAGGTAGAGATCCCAGGGGGAGAAAAGGGGAAAGTGCCCAGAGGGTTCAGGGAGCATGAAGAGATAAGGTTGAGTGGTGGAGGGAGAACTTAGGTCTAAGTGGGTGAAAGGCAGTGGAGGTAAAGACAGTTCTTTTTTTTAAAAGACTATGAAAAGGAAGGGAGAAGAGTGGGGCAGGAGCTGGGCACGGGGAGGGAAGTGTTCTTGGTCTTTTGTTGTTGTTTGCAAAGAGCTGGTGTAGAATCTCTCAGACTTCATAGCCTCATGAGACACTGGCAGTGCCTTGTCTGCCCTGGATGATCTGGAGTTACATTATTCGCACTAGATTGTTTCCTCATCTGTTTTTCTGAAAGTCCGCCCTGGGATGCAGCCTGACGTCCCAAGGGGAACCTTCCTTGCCGGTGGTGGGGGAGGAGCCTGTCTGCGAGGATTCCTGCTGTCCCTTCCCTGCATGTTTATTTCTCCACCGCTTCCAGAGCCTCCTGAGAGTCTCCTTTGGCACCTCCAGCATTTGGCTTCTGCTCAGGTAGGTTCCTCCATGACAAACCAGGCTTCTTTCTCCCTCCTTCCTTGCACTGGACCCTCCAAAGTGCTGCCACATTGCCATGTGGCTTTTCAGTTCAGAGTCCATCACAGACCCTGGCTGCAGTGTTTTCAGTTCTGCAGGGTCCCTAGGCTCAAAGCAGGATTGGGTCTGTCTATGTGAATATATGACCCCCCGCCCCCACCTGTGTGTTGGCCTGGAAATGTCATGTAGGTAATGAAGTCTGTGCTCCAGAAACGTGGGCTGTGGGTCCTAGAAATGGTCAGATCATAGCCTCACTGGGCCTCAGTTTCTCTTTGTCCACACGCAGTTGAAATTTTTCTCACACTGAGAAGATTCAGCTTCTGGAAGGCGGAGACTATTTGTTTGGTTTCAGCGTCCCCAGACCAAAGTACTGCCTCATGCGTAGTCGGTGTACCCAAGTGGTGTTGCGATGAAAAACTTCAAAAATCCAAACTTGGGTTTGTTGATTTTACTGGCCTGTTGACAGCCATTTTAATACAGCGGGGCTAAATTTAAATTGCTTTCCAGTCAGCATTTGGGAACTGGAAGCAGGTCTTTCACTTGGTACCGGCATGTAGTACATGCTCAGGAAATGCTCCTGTTCAGTGTGCTTCCCGTCTGAGTGAAGAGCACCACTTTTGCCACCAGTCTCCACTGGAGTCATTCTGGATTTCCCTCTTTGCTTTCCTGTCCCCCCCCTCCCCCATGCACTGAGTTCTTATATTCTGCTTCCTGAATGTGTCTCTTCCGTCACAGGCTCGTCGTCACTGCCCACATACTGCTGGCCTTCGTGTTTAGGTCTGTGAGCGGTCATTTACCTGGAGAGTTCTCTGTCGTCCCCCAACAGTAGTCTGGCCTGCCAGTCTGCCCCTCTCTCTGCTGCCAGAGCGGTTTTCGTAACTGCCGTCTCTGATTGCCGTCCGCCTGCTCAGGATTCTTCTTTGGCTCCTTAGTGCCAGCTTTCATTTGTTCACTTAATAGTATGTATCTGCCTCTTTTGAGTAGAGGTTGTACTGGGCAGGCCCTGGGATACAGAGTGGAATAAAATGGACATGGGCCTCACACGGACTGAAGTTACCATTTAGTTGAAGTGGGGACACAGATTGTTATTCACCTAATCACCCAAGTAATTATATAACCGCAGTTGAGATAAGGGCCCTGATGGGAAAGGAATGACATGGGAGCCGGTGTGCGGGGTGGGGGGAGGGGAAGGACACACTCTGGAGGCTTGACCTTTAAGCGGGGCCCTGAGGCACTGTAAGGGCTCACCAGATTTAAGGAACCAAGGCTCATTTGCTTGGAATACAAGGCCCTTTGGGGGTCTGGCCCCTGCCTGTCTGATCTCGCCCCCTGTGCTCTGAGGGTGTTGTACCCCCGGTCACAGTATGCTGGCTCAGGCTCCCCTTCTGAAAGGCCTCTTCCCCATCGTCACCAGTTTCCGTTCTTAGCTCAAACGAGAAAATGAATTTCCTTGAGATGCCTCCTGAATGAACTCTCCAAGGTAGCTTTTGGGGAAAGAACCCCTCTTCTGGCGTGTCCCTGCCTGCAGGAGATTGTACAGACCCTGGGGCCGCGGTCTTCCTGGGATGTGCATTAGAGGCTTGTTAGGGGATATCAAAGTAAAGTGGGGAGCTAAGTGTGTAACCCCTCTCAAAGTCAGACTCTCCTGGGAGGAAAGCCAGTTCTGAAAAGTTGGGGGGAAACAGTGGGTGATTTTGATCCTACTCACATCCTGCTGATGTGTGTTATCCCTCTTGGCTTTCATGACAACTGTCCCAGGCGGGGATTACCTTTGTTTTATAGATTGAGATGTCCTGTTCGTAGAAGTTGAGTCACTTCCTGGGCTCCAGGTCCTGTGGTACTCTCTCTGTTGCGCCATGAGGCCGCAGTTGTTTCTAAAACACACCTCTGTGGTGGGGATAGTAAGAAAGGGTGACCGGGGCGCCTGGGTGGTTCAGTTGGTTAAGCCTCTGACTTCGGCTCAGGTCACAAGGCCAGTGAGTTTGAGCCCTGCATCGGGCTCTGTGCTGACAGCTCAGAGCCTGGAGCCTGCTTCAGTTTCTGTGTCTCCCTCTCTCTCTGCCCCTCCCCTGCTTGTGCTCTGTCTCTCTCCTTGGGGAAAAAAAAAAAGTTAAAAAAAAATTAAAAAAAAGAAAGGTTGCCCATGTGGTAGTTTAAAATGCCCTCCCAGCCCCTCTCGGATGTCTCTCCCCCCCCCCCACCTCTCAGGCCATTATATTGTCTTCATATTGCATAGCTGGGGGAAATGTTTGAATAATAAATTAAACTGGGTTTAATACATACTCATCCATGTTGATTTTTCTTTATTAGAGAGATTTATGTTTTAGATAATGTAGGTTTTACTCCTGCAGTATAACCTATCTTAGATAAAGTTCATTTCAGATTTAGGACATTATACTAACGAATATTCACGGAGAGATTATGAAGCTAGAGTGGACTGTATTCATGGATCTCGTTTTAGAATAGTCCTAATACTCTGTAGCCTTTTATTTAACAGTGGCCAAAAGCAGAGCAATTGAATTTTAAAGTAAAGTTTGGCTTCTCTCTGTTGGCATCAAGTATTGTGTGTACTGAAGACAATGTGGAGTGAGAATCTTCACTCGGCCTCAGCTTCAGGGCTTGATTTAGTCCTTTGCTCTCCTGTTTTATGGGTATTTGCTAATCCTCTTGTGAAGGAAAATGCTTTTTCAGAAACAAATGGAGAGAATGTATTTTGCAAAGTATATTAAAATTGCATTTGGGAAAGGATACAATTTTTAAGTAGAAAACAGAACCTCCCTAAATTTATCTGAATTACTTGTTTCCAGTTGGCTCTTCTGTGCCACTGGCTGTTGTTGGCATCACAAAATTGTGTGTAAACTCTAAGGTAAAGGTGTTTTTAAGGCGCCATTCCATTTTTACATGATCAGTAAATATCTCAGTCTGTCTTTTGAATAGTTATTTGCCTGTAGCTTCATTTCTTAAAAAGTTTCAAAAAGTTTTTAATGGAATTATTTGTTAGTAATGTTTATTAGGTAAGTCTTTGGTGATGCTAGGGAATTTCCTCCATTTAATTGATTGCTGGGCTAGGTAAGTAGCTTCATGTATCAGAATTAGAGGAATGTGGGAAATATCAGAACAGTTTTTTATTTTTGTAAACTGTTTTTAATGTTTATTTTATTTTTGAGACATGGGTGGGCAAAGGGCAGAGAGAGAGGGAGACAGAAGTTCCAAAGCAGGCTCTGTGCTGTCAGCAGAGCCAGAGGCTAGGCTCGAACTCACCAACCGAGAGATCATGACCAAGCCAAAGTTGGACACTCAACTGACTGAGCCACCCAGCCACCCCCAAATAGACTTTAGTGCTGATGTTTTCCCTAGGAATTAGAAAGGCCTAGGTAAACGGGAAGAATTGTATTGTTGCAGGAAAAATTGGAGGACCCTGGAGTCCAACCCAGGCAGCTCTTTCCTGGGTGTAGAGCTGGGGCAAAGGAAGTCCTTGTCTTCTTTGCTCCTGCTTTCTCATCTGTATAAATGGGTATGATATTTGTTACGTTGCTGATTGTGAGGAATAAGTGATGAAACAAATGTAGAGTCCAGGACCTACATAGATTCCTGGAAGCTACATTGTTTACTCTTTTTGAGACCTGCATTAACACAAAACTGGAATTCTAAAATGAGCAGTTATGCAGTAAAAGACATTTAAAAAATTTTTTTTAATGTTTTTTATTTATTTTTGAGAGAGAGAGACAGTACGAGCAGGGGAGAGTTAGAGAGAGAGGGAGACACAGAATCTGAAGCAGGCTGCAGGCTCTGAGCTGTCAGCACAGAGCCCAACGCGGAGCTCGTACCCATCAGCCGTGAGATCATGACCTGAGCTGAAGCCGGACGCCCAACCAACTGAGCCACCCAGGCGCCCCCCATTTTTAAAATTTGAAATGAGACCAAGGCAGCTGTGGTTTTGCTGTGGGACAGGACTCATGTCTATAGAAAGCTATTTAGGCTAGTTAGGAAAGTAGTATGGGTGATAATGAGAGAGATCTAATCTAAGTCAAAACAAAAATTGGTGTTTTATGGAACTTTAAAGTAGACAGTGAACTTGTACAATTGGTTTAAATCCTCTAATGACCTTATTTGTGTGTTGCTTTCATGTTGCTAACTGGAGTTCTACCCTTCTGTGGAGACCTCTTATCACCTCTGTGATTAGAAGCTGCCTCTGCATTTTTAACTCTTTAATGACCCCTTAATTAAACTTAAGTATAATTCAAAAATATATGGTGAATTATTGAGTATGGCAACTTTTCCAATGGTAAGCTATTGGGTATTTTTCAGGATTAGCCTTCTTAACCCATTTCACATCTACCTTATCTCCCGACTACCCCAAGTCATGACTTCGCCGAAACTGATATTCTCCTTTCCACACGCAGCCGTATGCACGCTCTGCTGTCTCTGTTTCCCCCACCTTCGAAAACGGTGTTGCACTGCTCCCCCTCCAAGGATCAGCTCTGGTCTGTGGGCTGCCCTGTCTTTGGGATCCTGCCTTCTTAGTGTCCTGAACTCTTCCTTTGAAATACCTCCCCCAGACTAACCTGTATCATTATTTATCTAAAAAGATAAATATTATTTATCTAAAAAGATAAATATCTACATATAAAAATATGTAGATAACTTATTTGTGAGGGTGAAGAGGACAGAGACTGCGTTATGTCCTACACAATTAGGGCTCAAATATTTGCTAATGAAAATAGGCGCAGTGTTCCTGTTCCTTCCTCAGCCTGAAGGAATTGCATCCCTTGTCCTACAAGGGAAGCAAAATATTTCCTTGAATATATCTTGTTTATTAAGATGACATAATTAGGTTTTAGACAATATGTTTTTAGGGAAGTTAGTCTTTTCATAGATCTCAGTGGAAAAGTAAATTATGTACAAAAAAGTCAAAATTAAAAATTTTTATATGTTTATTTTTTATTTTTGAGAAAGACAGTATAAGTGGGGAAGGGACAGAGAGCAAGGGAGGCACAGAATTTGAAGCAGATTCGAGGCTTTGAGCTGTCAGCACAGATCCCAAAGCATGGCTCAAACCTGTGAACCATGAGCTCATGACCTGAGCTGAAGTCGGATGCTCAACCAACTGAGCCACCCAGCCACACCCCAAAAAGTCAAAATGTTAAGAACCTCTGTCTTTTTTAGATTAAAAAGCAGCACACATTCGCTGCCAAAAATTTGAAAAGAACAGAAAAACAAAGAGAAAGAAATTTTGTAATCTTATCATCTTAACAATTTGGTATTTTAAAAATATATATACAGACAAATTATACACTTAAAAATCTTGAGATCATATGCCATGAAATTTGGCATATGAATTTTTTTACTTAACATTTTATTGTGAGAATTTCCCATGAGATTACGTAGCCTGAAAATAGGAGTGCATGGTGTTAATCTTAGGTAAACTGGTGACTTATTTAATTGTTTTCTTATTATAGACCTTTAGATATTTATGTTTTTTGCATACATAAATGTCATTGAACATTGTTAACGGTAAAAATTTTCAGTATCCTTCATTCCTTCACTCTAGTAGCAAGATTATCAAATTGAGGATATTAATTATTTTAAGGCTCTTGATATATATATCACCAGTTTGCTTTTCAGAAATCAGATAATTTACAAACTTAATATAAAAGAATTCAGTCTTTTAAATGAAAGTAAGTGAAGTGCTAGGTACCAATATTTTTGTTTATAGATTATTTTTTTCTGTTCCAGTAGTCTTTTTTGACCATTTTTTAAATGAGCATCTTCATCATATCAGCAAAGAAAGAAAAAGATGACAGGGTTTTGAACAGTATTAATAAAAGCTTGGAGGAGAGGTTTAGATTACTAAGTTTTTAAATTCTCTAAACTTCCAACTTTCATTGTTTTCCTGGCAACAAGGTGTAATTGTGAGTTGGCTTTATTTATTTTGGAGTTACTTCTACATACCAGCTTTTGCTTAAGTCACTATTTGTTATGTGAGCACTTTTATACCAGGCTGCCACCAGAAATGGTGACACACTTGGCATTTTTCATCATTTTAACAAGAGGCAGATTCTGTTTAGGAATTTGGAACTTCTTATCTGCACTGCTGGTCAGGGTTGGGTTTTTGGCTTGAATGTTAACCCCTTTCTCTTTACAAATAATTGGTACTACTTTACATCAGTTAATGACTTGCCTAACTACTGGATACATTCCTTGGGGCGCCTTGATGGCTCAGTCAGTTGGGTGTTTGACTTCAGCTCAGGTCATGATCTCACAGTTCATGGGTTCCAGCCGTGTGCTGGGCTTTGTGCTGACAGCTCAGAGCCTGGAACCTGCTTTGGATTCTGTCTCCCTCTCTCTGTCCCTCACCTGCGTGCTCTCCCCTCCCCCCCTGTCAAAAATAAATAAATGTAAAAAAAAATGAAAAAAAGTCCTTGATATATCCTGAACCACTGCTTGTTTCACTTAGAGAAAGTAAAATTACATAAGCCAGTGCTTCCGAAGCTCCAGCTGCACTGGTGACCCAGTCACTGCCTGAGAGCAAAGTGGCCTTTCAGCCTGCCAGTCCCGGTCGCCTCAGCTGCCCCTGAGGGGTCCATTAAAAGTGACCAGCTGGAAGAACACTTGCAGAGTAGTAGGCAGTTACTATGGAAAATACTTCCTAGACATTTCTGCCTATTTGGACGTTTCTCATAATAAGTAATTTAACCTACGAATTTGAAGTTCTATGTTGAGTCCATCCAGAGAGTGCAGACTGATAACCACATAGGGCGACATGATGGCCACCTGGTAATATCAGGCCGATTCGTGAAAAACTCTGGGTCCTTCCATACCTACTTGACCTAGTTGTGGTTTCTTCATCTTTGATTTATGGCTTATATTGGTAACTCCCAGGAGGAGGAGCGCTATTCTAGAAATGTGGAATATAGTTGACTTTGGATAAAGGGAGCAGCAGTGGCAACTGTGTGTAGAGTTGTGTTTGTTTTGCTTGACCTGGAGGTTATTGATATTCTCAGAGGATCTAGTCTACTGTCTTCTTTTCAGCCTATACTGTCTTTGTTACTGGTGTCTTTGAAATTGTAGCACAAAGATCAGAGTAGTAGTATTCATTGAGTGTTGGTTTTCCACTTACATTAATTTTTCTATAAACATAACGTTTAGCCTAGTATTTCCCATGAGTAAAAATTATAGTTTTCATTTTTGGTATTTGTAAAAGGCACCAGATGATTCTCGTACGTAACAAGCTTAAATGCAGTTTTAGCGTGGCTTTGCAAAACTCCTTTCAGTTATCTATGGTAGAGGGAGGGCATTGCGTGGATTTTTTTTAAGCATTTAATTTGGGAGGTTTTTGTATATTTAAATTCTGGTGCTCTGACTAGAGCCCTTTTCGTCCCGTCCCCGTACTTAGGCCATGGATGGCCACGCTGAGCCACCTTGTTCTCCTGGGGAGTGGCACGAGGAGTAGATCTGGGTATCTATTTGATGCACGCAGCACCCTGTAGGGGGTGATGTCCATGCAAGTCTACAGTCTAAAGGTGAATTTTGACCAGAACAACAGGGTGAATTCCAAATTGACAGTAGGTTGAACAGAGGCTGGTTCTACAACTGTTTTCGGCAGCTTGCAAAATGTGTGTGTGGGGCCGCCCACACTTCCTTCCTCTCTGCAGCCACACCCGCACACTTCAGTTTGCTTCTCTCTCTAGCTGGGAGAACATCAGTATATTCTTGCAACATACACGGGTAGTTGTTTCTCAAACATGAATTTCCATATTATAAACACTCGTTGACTAGTTGGCCTGTTTAATTTAGATCCAGCCCAGTATATGCCTGTGTAAGCATATGCTAAGTAAGACTGCTCTAGAATGGAATCATTGAGTGGTTTGGCTGTTTTGAAAGATGTCATCTTTGTTACATAGTCATTAAAAATACTGATTTCGAAGAATTCAGTGCATGGGAAAATACTCATCATATAAAGTAGAGGAAAGAGTTACTAGACTTTGTATATACCATCTTAGCTTTGTGAGAAGCATAAGTATAAAGAATGTATACTCAAAGCTGAAGAGAGGTCATCCTGTATGAAAGCGTAAGGTGAATGGGGTGCTTGGGTGGGTCAGTTGGTTAAGCGGCCAACTCTTGGTTTCAGCTCAGGTCATGATCTCACGGTGAGTTCAAGCTCCCGTGTTGGGCTCTGTGCTGGTAGCATGGCGCCTGCTTAGGATTCTCTCTCCCCCTCCCTCTCTGCCCTTTCCATGTGCACACTCTCGCTCGCTCTCTATCAAGATAAATAAGCTTAAAAAATTAAAAAAGAAAGTATAAGGTGATTGTTTCCTCCTGTAATGTATTTTTCTGCATTTTCTAAATTTTCTAAAGTGAATTTGTATCAACTTTTAGAGAGAAATACTTTTTAAATGGTTGGAAGCTTCTCTTTCTCTGTGTCTCTGTTTATCTGTATTACTACCTTTTATAAAAAAATTTTGTTCCTCGTCATATATTATGCTTAGAAAATAACATGGATGGCTGTGTACCAAACTGCTGACAGAGATTGTCACAGAGAGTAGAATAATGGATCGTTTGTAAAAAAAGAAAATGTTTTGT
>NC_043704.1:149139045-149178283 GCF_006229205.1 Suricata suricatta
TGTTACTTAACCTTCTAATTTCTGTATAAGTCTAATTACATGAAAAAAAAGTTGGGGTTCTGATTTTTTACTTTGCTTATCCATTTGGAGTGTCGTAACTACTGTATTGTAAATGATGGAAAATAATTGCATATGTTAAAAAAATAGTGTTATATTCTAAAAAAAATAAAAAAGTTACAAAAAAAATAAGGAAGCTATAAAAGGAAAAGCTACAGAAACTGAATTTTGTTTCTTCTCTTATTTTGTAGACGTCCGTGGCAACCTTGAAAATGAATTCCTTATTTTCACCAGATATTCTTGTATGAGAAGATCCATTTCAAGCAGTCTAGATATTTTTCTTCCGTGGGACCAGCATGGCAGGATTCAAGCGAGGGTATGATGGGAAGATTGCTGGATTGTATGATCTGGATAAAACCTTGGGTCGAGGTCATTTTGCAGTGGTTAAACTTGCCAGGCATGTCTTTACAGGTGAAAAAGTAGCAGTAAAAGTTATTGACAAGACAAAATTGGACACTCTAGCCACTGGTCATCTCTTCCAGGAAGTGAGATGCATGAAGCTAGTGCAGCATCCCAACATCGTGCGCCTTTACGAGGTTATTGACACGCAGACCAAACTCTATCTTATTCTAGAACTTGGGGATGGAGGAGATATGTTCGATTACATAATGAAGCACGAAGAGGGACTTAATGAAGATTTGGCCAAGAAGTACTTTGCTCAAATTGTTCATGCTATATCTTATTGCCATAAACTCCATGTGGTTCACAGAGACTTAAAACCAGAGAATGTGGTCTTCTTCGAAAAACAAGGTCTTGTAAAGTTGACAGACTTTGGTTTCAGCAACAAATTTCAACCAGGGAAGAAGCTCACGACAAGCTGTGGATCTCTTGCATATTCTGCGCCAGAAATTCTGCTTGGTGATGAGTATGACGCCCCCGCTGTAGGTAGGTGACCTTCCTCCAGTATCTGCCCACTTGAATTCCACCAGCTGGAGAGTATAGTTGGTCAGTTGGGCGTTGTTTATCTAAAAATAATTTCTTAAGGGACTTTATAAAGGGGTCTCAATTAACAGATTGGGTTTCATGGATGCTGTGTATTCCTAGAGCTGGCACTTAGTTTGTTTTACTCTTTACGTGGCAAACGGCTGAAGTGTATTTGTCAGCACAAAGGAAAATGAGTAAGTTCTCCTTTAAGGTAGCCATCACCTGCTCATTGTAATTCTTTTGAAGGTCTGAGGACATTTCCTGTCCTCGTAGATCCTTCCGGTAGTGCCCCTAGTCAGCTCCTCCCCGTGCCTGTCCTTTAATGCTCATTGAGACTCATCTGGGAAAAGTACTGTGATACTACAGTACCGTATGAAGAATTTGGGCAGGGGGATCTTTTATTAATTGTGACCTTGAAGAGTGTACTTGATCTCTCTCTGCTTCATTTCCTCATCCACAGGATAGAATTGGATCAGATAGAGGTGTTGTATCCTGTGTTATCATGTTTACCTTTCACAGCGACCTGTGTGGTGGTTATTGTCCATTTCATTGTGTAGGACAGGAAGGAGGTAGACGTGCAGACATCTGCTGCATGCGGTCGATTCCAGAATCTCGGTAGCCCTTTGCATTGCCTGCTATCCTCTCTTCACTCCAGAATATGATTGTGTTCTCTCTTGTCATGAGTTATGTACTCGTGGTGGAAGTGTTTGCTGCTTTTCAGCTTGTGTCAGTATTGTCCCTTTGGGGTCATGTCTGTTTTGAAAGTCATATTAGGAATTTAGGAATTTATTCTTAATTTTTAAGAATTTGTTAAACTGAAAGTGTAGTCACCTTTTACAGTTTTTAGTTTAATATCAGAATATCAGAATGCCCTCATATTACACATACATGATACCACAGTTCTGAGATAGGGGTCTTCCATTTGCTTCTGCTCGCTTGAAATGCAGGTTACAGAAGAGTAAAGCCACACATTGGAGAGTTCCGATTTTATACTGAGTGTTCTGTACATGAAGATGCTGCTTTTCTTACTTGATCTATGTGTCCTGTACAAGAAAGGCTTGTTGAATGGGTCCTGCCCACTGCAGATAACAAGGCTTCACCGAAACCTTTCATTAGAATAATTGAGTCCGAGATTTTTGATTAATGGAGCAGGTCTAATCAGAAAAGGAAGCCAAGAATTTGCAGAAGGGGAAACATAAATGTCTGAACTTGAAAATGATGTTCAACCTCAATACTAATCAGGGAAAATAAAAGCATGTTAAGATTACTGTTCATACTTTTCACATTGGGAAAAACTAAAGTTAGACAACACCAAGTGTAGACAAGACTAGATCTTCAGGTAATCTTAACTAGTACTGTGTAGAAGACACTTATCTACTGAAGTTAATCATGTACCCTGGCCTGAGACTCAGCACTGCTTCCTGTGTACGTAGCCTAGAGATGCTCTCACTCACGTACACACTTTTCAGAGAATGTTTTTAACAGCATTTTTGAGTATTCATCAGGAGAACTCACTGTTTGATATGCGTGTGATGGGATTCTGTATATTGGTGAAGATTAATGAACTGTGTACATCATCATGGCTGTAGTTCACAAACATTTAAGAAAAGCAAGTTTGTAAGAATACTGGTAGTATTACAACATTTATATCAAAGTTTAAAACATACAAAGCAGTATTACATATTGTCTAGGAGTGCATGCACGTGTAGGGAAGCACTGATGAATTACTTCTGAGCGGCGAGCAGACCTGGAAGGTTCCATCTGTATTGGTGATGTTTATTTTCTAATGTGGATGGTGGGTGCACAGGTATTCACTCTAGTTTTCTTCCTTTTTTTTTCTTATATCTTCATTATTGCCTTAAAAACCTTTAAAAAGTTTTTAAACAGTTAAAGGAAAGTGGGAGGCTGCCTCGCTAGTTTGAGAAATGGTTGGTAAAGTACGAATTAGGTGGCATTCATGGGTAACTTTTCTTACTTTCAATTAATTTTTGTGTGATTATATGATTGGGATAAATATAGAATCCTTTAAAAAACAAATGGACAGTTACCTGCCAGTGTAGTTTATTGTGCCAAAGTCAGCGATTTTTCACAAATACATAGCAGAACTAGTAGAGACAAATATTAAAATCTGTCATTTAATTGCCAGACGTTGCTGAATTAATAAGCCCCTTTGGTTCAGTTCTGTAAGTGTTTTGGAGTGCACTGGTCCTTCACATTGACTCTTGGTTTGGGTGTTGTCGCTGTTTGCAAAGAATTAGATTTTGATTTTATTTATCAACTGCACTTCTGCTTTCTGTCATTACTTTTTCTTTTGTAGTTACTAAGGTTTTCATGATCCTTCATTTCCCTTTTGTTTTCTTTTTTACTGTCTTCGGTTGAAACCCCCCCGGGTCCTGATTTCTGACATTTAAGGCTGTGGGTTGCTCTCTCCTGCATCTCTGGTAACATCGAGGATTTCACTCTCCGGCCAGTGTTACTCATTGCTGAAGTTTATCTTTACTGTTTCATGTCTTATTTAACCCAGAGGTTCTTTTTTTTCTTTTTTAATTCGAAGTGGATAGATTTTTCTTTTCAGCTGTTTGGTTTTAAACTGATAATTTTAGTACATGGCAGTCAGTAATCTACATTGCAACCTGATTGGTTTTTGCTCTGGAGAGTATTTTTAGATTTTCTGTGTGGCTTAATAGTGATTTTTGGTGACAACTCCCTGTATGATAAAATATTCCTATTTTTAGCATATACAAAGTTTTTGTACATAATTAGGGTTGGTAATTATATAATTTGTTCCTCTGTGTCAGGTTTTTACTCTGATGTTATTTTCTGAGAGAATTATACTAGTTCCCCACTCTAATCTGAATTTTGTATTTTAATCAATTCTTGCTTTTATATGTTATTTTCAAGCTGTGTAAAGTATATAAACGTCTATAATTTATTTTGCATAATGGGCTATACTATACCTTTTATCACTATGAAACTGTGCTTATTGCCATGGGTTCTGTTTTGTTTTAGGATGTATTGGTGTCTACCCTTCATGTTCAGAGTTAATTAGTATCCGTATCATTCCCTCTGACCTGCAAACAAGAACAATATGTAGTTTGCTTTTACTTCCCTTTTATAGATTTTTAATTTGCTTTCATTACTTAATATATACTTTTTCTGGTTCAGTCGTGCTTTAAGAGCTGAGGAAGACTGTGGACATATCTTAAAACTCTGTTTCTTAAGCATCTTTAATTACTCCTTTTCTAAACCCAGTGTGAATTTAAAATGACTAGCTGGTCTATCTGAAAAGCATTGCCTTGTCTTGTGAGAAAGTAGGTTAGTGAGACATAAATCGAGATACTCTTGACTGATGTGTATGTGCTTCTACAGTTTGTAGAATACGCCAGTTTTTGGAAATCTTGGCATATTCAAGCCAAGAGTTGGGGTTTAACTAGAAGCCACATTCAGTGTATTTGAGGCAGTCTGTTCCCTGCTCTGCTTTAGCACCATGAAGAAATATGTCCTCATATTCCCTCCTACAAAAGAGTCTTTTTCGAGAATTTAGGAAATGGGCAGCCACCAGAACTGTGATCGTAGCTTTATGTGTCATGTGTAAATGTTTTCTTTGAAAGCTTTTCAGAGATTATTGCTTACTGCACAGGTTGTACAGCCTGTGTGGTAGAACTTTGGAGCTAGTCCAGAAGGTGTAACTCAGACAGTTTCTCTTTGGTTTATCTAAATCTGCTATTATAGTTGTTATGAATTGATAACTCCTTGCTTTTATTTCAGATTTCTTCCAGAAAAGCTGTTAATGTATTTGCTTTTACAGTTCCTCCCATTCTGCACCAAATCTGAGTGGGGATAGTTTCATTTTCTGTGCTCAAAGTTATTTATTAGAGACAGAGGCTTTAGTAACGTTTCTGTGTTCTCTGACTTGAATTTTCTCTTCCCAGAGTCAGACTCTGGTTAAATTCTTATTACTTACTCTTAAATTTTGCCTTTTGAACTGTGAGCCCTGATGGGCTATCGATGAGAAGACCTTGGCTGTGTCACAAAGTTTTAGGCCTGAGTGTAGAATTTGAGATTACACATTTTTAAGGGATCATTTGTGCCTTTTCTTAAGCATAGGGAAGGAAGTTTTATCTGCTTTAAAGGACTGTCTTGTTTGTTTTATTTAAAAAAGTAAATGTGAAACCTGCCTGCGTGGTATGTGTGCAGGTGAGCTGTGGGGCGTCCTTGGGCCCAGGCAGACGCAGGCGGGTTCAGCCATGTGGACGTGAACGTTTCCACGGAAACCCGTGCACACCTTCCGCAGCCCAGCTGTCTAGTGCAGGTCACCTCGTCCGAAAGTTTACAGAGTGTAGTACTTGTCATGTAAAACCAACCAAACAAACAAAAAAACTGCTTTCCTAAAGTTTCTATAGTTTCATGTGCCTGTGAACAAATGACAGTTATTTCAGAGATCATAGTTAAAAGTTGATCCGGCATGAACCCTGTGTAAATAAAAGCACTTGACAGTTTTAGCTCTTTGTGCACGGCGTACTGGCTTGACAGTGTGAATGTTGTGTAATTGTGTATTTAGGAAAGAGCTGTTCTGTGCTGTGAGTAAAATATTTTTTTTTATAAATAAGCTACTCTAGAACTTAATATTATAATTTAAATTCTTGAGCATGGAATGTTATGGGTGGTGTAACCAATAGGTAGCATACATAGGGGTCTTTTAGGCTAACTCAGCCCTCAGACAGTCAGTGATTAAAATGACATACTTCTTTAATGTTTTCCCTACTGCATTTTTAGCTCGGGTGCTTATTTTCACTGTTACAAGATTCAGATAAAGTGAAGTATGTGTTGAGGCTACTTTATAAGTATAACTTCGTAGTGGTATGTATGGTAAGATTTAAATTGGTGGTTCTCTGCTTACTACTGGTAAGTTTCACCTAGAGCAGATTTTTAAAAAACAAGCAAACCTTGCCTGGGCCCTGCCTCAGGGATTCTGGTTCAGATAGTCTCGGATAAGGCCCTTATCCAGAAGCTTCTGGGAGATTCTGATGTGCATCCAGCCTTGCCTACCTCTGATTTAAAATCCTAGGATCAAATGTTTTAGGTTATTTGTGGAAAAATAGATTTCCAATATGGTAATTCTCATATTCTTTAAAGAATAAGTGTTCAGAAGAAAAATGTTTAAATCTCTTTAGTTTCAAAAATTACTAACAAGAACAATAAAACTCTTTTTTTGATGTTGATAATTGAGCTTAAATTATTCTCGTTCGCCTCCCCCGCCTCATTTTAATCACGCCTTGTGCTTATTTAGGGATGAGTAAGTGAAAACCAAATTTCAGGTCCTTCGGACATTTTTTCTGATGTTGATCCAGGGCAGGACACCTTGCCTTTCCTGTGTTTGGAGCCCGGAGACTCTCCTGCTCCTTCCATTCCCAGAGCTTCTCGTCTGGGGTCCCCTGGCTTTGTGCAGGTCAGAAGGTGGCCTCGCTGCCTCATTCAGAACCATTCTCTTCATCCAGAAGATTCATAGCACCTTGTAGTTTTCAAAGGGCCCTTGCTGCTAACGGACTAGACGTGGATTTGGTTTGGTTTGGTTTTCCATGGGCCCCGGCGCTCCTCCTCCTCCTTTCCCGGTGGGAGTACAGCAGTGTGCAGGGCTCCTGATTGCTGGTCCCACCAGAGTCAACGCTGGGAGTCACTGTTCACCTGCTTTCCACACACGAGCCCGGCTCCGAGTCTTTGGGTACTTGGTGTGAGGAGGTGGGCACTTCGCTTACGGGCACGAATGTGTGCATCTTTGAAGGAAGATAGAGGAGGAAGGGATTTCACAGGAAGCTTTCCTGTGTTTTGTTCCCTGCCGCCAGTTTTCAGATACTGACAGTTCCAGGTGAGAGGAGGTCCTAGGTCTTTGGGTGACAGGAAGTTAGGACTTGTGGTGGGGAACATCTGGTAGAGGGGGGAGTGGCGGGGCGGTGGCCGTTCTCGGTGGTCATTACTCATAAGGGAAAGCATTGCTTATCAGTTCCTTCTAAAATGTCAATGCCTGTCTCTGCTCTGCTCAGAATACTCTAAAGTCTTATCATTTCCTTCCCAGTCAAAGCGGGAGCCTTCACAGCAGCATGGTCCTCGAGATTGGCACCCCCATTTCCTCCCTCACTAGTGACTCCCTTTCTGCTTTCAGTCGCTTGCTCAGCTCCAGCGATGCTGTTAGTCATGGTCCACATCCAGTCCTGCCTCAGGGCCCTTCCATCTCCCATCCCTTGACCAGGGCTGCTCCTGCCCACATGCTACCTGCTTGGCCCCCAGAGGTGGAGGGTGCCCCGACACTGCCCTGCTTCGTGCCCACTTGGCTCAATTCTGTGGTCTGTGTTACTGCCATTTGTGAAATGAGGGTAGTAATAGTTCCTGCCTTGAAGACTGCTGGAGGCAGATGGACGACACCAGAGTGGCACTTAGCAAAACACCGGACACAAGATCATCTTCAGTCAGATGAAACTGTCCCAAGGCGCCTTCGAGGAAGGATCACAGCATGCCTGGTCTCTTGGCGTTAGGGCTGTGGTCCCAAAGGGTGTTTAAAGATCATGGCCTCAGTTTTCCTTTTGAGGTGCTTTCTCCTCCTTTGGAAATTTGTCCTCGGGAATTTCTGAAATGTTGGCTACCGTGGGAAAACTGGGAGGAAGGGGGAGGGCCAGGACCTTTGCTCTTGTTTTTTTCGCACACATGTTTTTAGTTGTGTTTAACTTGCAGAATGTAGGGAATAGGTTAACTTTTACAGTAGGGATTTTTTTAAGTGTGTGTTTTTAATGTTAGATAAAAACAAATGAAAGTATTTATTTGATAATTGGTTAGTTTCTTGGAACTTCAGAAGAGCTTTTTAAACCACTTAGAACAGTTAACTATCTTAATACAGAAGTACAGAAATTAGGGGTGCCTGGGTGGCTCAGTCGGTTGAGCGTCTGACTTTTGCTCAGGGCATGATCTCACAGTTTGTGAGTTCAAGCCCTGTGTTGGGCCAGCTCTGTGCTGACAGCTCAGAGCCTGGAGCCTGCTTCTTGCTTCTGATTCTGTGTCTCCCTCTATCTTTGCCCCTCCCCCACTTGTGCTCTGTCTTTCTCTGTCTCTCAAAAATGAATAAATATTTAAAAAATTAAAAATAAAAAGGAAATACAGAAATTAAATCTGTTCACTTTAGGTGAATAAGAAACCTTTAGGGAGTTGAAAATATCCAATCTATTTGGGTACTTTTTTTTTTTTTTTTTTTTTGGTGGGGAGACAAAGAAACCTGTTGAAGAAGGACTAGTTTGCAAAACAAAATATCAGCAGTTAATGCAGACTTTCAACACAGTAAATCGAGTTAGTCAGAACATACATTGCCCCAGAGTCCGAACTCCTGAATGTTGAGTGAAGTCGCAGTAGTGTTTTTAAGAACTGGTGAAAATGGTGTTGACAGGGAGGTGCCATGCTCGATGGTGCTCTTGCTCTTGCTCTGAAATGGCCTGGTGGGACTTGTTAGTGACACGTCTGTTTCTGGGGAACCCGTCCTTCCCTATCAGGGAGTTGCCCTTGTGGTCCTGAAGTTGTCAGGACTCCCAGAGCCTCTGCCCAGGAAACGCTTTGACAGTCACAATCATACATGGACGTGTGGGTTTCTTCTTTTCACGGGCTGTGGCTTGTCTCAGTCAGATGCTCACGTGTTGCTACTGACCTTGGTGGAGAAGGATGGAGGGTAGACCTAGAGGAGGGCACCACAGGGCTAAGCCACGCTAATTAGTGGAACGTGTGCTTCCTTACAACTGTGATTCCCAGTACGTGGACTCACTGTGCTTACATGTCTTCTTCCCCTCATTCTCTGTTAACCCGTGTTCCATCTAACCAACTTTGTCTTCAGAAAACACTGATTTATCTTACCTGGTGTCTATTGGTTGGCCTTATGGTGATGTTTTTTTATTTTTTATTTTTTAATGTTTTATTTATTTTTGAGAGAGAGAGAGACAGCGTGAGCAGGGGAGGGTCCGAGAGAAGAAGACACAAAATTCAAAGACAGGCTCCAGGCTCTGAGGTAGCTGTCAGCACAGAGCCCAACGCGGGGCTCAAACCTACAAACCGTGAGATCATGACCTGAGCCAAAGTTGGACGCTTAACCAACTGAGCCACCCAGGTGCCCGATGGTGATGTTTTAAATTATACCAGTATAGTGTAGAACAGTGCCGAATTTAGTATTATAAAACTTTAATTCACAATTATTTTAAACCTGGAAACCTAAGGAAAACACTGTAGGACCTCAACATTTGTGGCACTTGTTCAGCAGGTAGGAGACAAAGACTTTGTGGAGGGAGACCTTTGGAGATACATCTAACTGCTGCCCGGAATGCAGCCAGGCACAGAGTAGGTGCACTAGTTCATTTGATAAAAGTAATCGGGGGCATTGTTAGATGGCTGAAAACAGAGGGTGATGAAATGAAGGGGACACAAGCCCTGATGGCCTTTTCCCATTGGAATTAGATGGGGTGACGCCAAGCCTCGCACATTTCAGGTGGCTCACTTGTCCCTCTTGCTCAGTAGTGAGGTCCTTGAGCAAGAACTGTGTTTGTTTATGTCTTATCTGTGTTCCATCCCTATCACCTGGTAAACATGACAAGCCCTAATGTTTGTTTAAATGAGTTAAATATTATAGAAGATGAACTAAAGAAATGAAAATTTACATGCCATGAAATTGTTTTTCACAAAGTTTAATTGTGGCCACCGCCCCTCCCACGGCCCTTCCTGATATCCTTGCTCATCCTGGAACTCCTTTTCCCCGACTTGTGCGTATGTATGAATGTGTCCTGGACTCACCTCAAGTCCGGTGCAAGCCGGCCTTCCTCTCTTCACAGAGAGGCACGATCTGACATACAGACCGCTATGAAACCGTGTTTTGGATCTGACCTTGCAAGCTTGTGGGGCTGAGTAAAAAGTTGACCCACAACTTTGACAGGAAGGATGAGCGCAGGGGTTATGGTGTGCCTTTTGGTTTTGAAGCTGAAGACTTAATTGGTAGGTATTTGATGTGTTTGGTATTTTTTTCTTCAACCCCAACTGTCATGAACAGTTTGTATGTATCAATTCTTCACTGACATTAGGTCCTTGTTACAGTTTAAAGAGACTTCACATGGATTAGGAGCTCCAGTAGATGGCCGGGAAGCCCCTCAGATGGTGTGACCCCCTGTTCCAAAGCGTGATTCTCAGTTCTGTACTGAGGACTGAAACCAGTTCAGCCAATTCTTAGGAGACTAATGTCAACAAAATCCAATTGATTGGTATATGAGACTTTAAATGTCAGTCCACTGCAAGCTTATATTCTTGCAACAGACTAGCTGTAGTCTCCTAAATTTACCTATTTTTCACGTTTCTAAATAGTTGGTAGACATTAGCTCTTCTTTTGGATGTAGTAGAAGTTGATTTGGTTTAACCATTTTTAGGAATGCATGTGATCTGTTGATACCCTTTAGGTCACATTATTCTTGTTTGGATTTCTGCCTCAGCTCTTAGAAGGGACTCTTCATGATTCTGGAATTTCATTCAGTTCATTTGGAATTTCAGTTCACTTATTTCTGTTGCTTCCAAGGCTTTGAAAACCTGATTTCTGCAAGTTCTCATTTCGTTTCTAGTTGTTACAGCAGAACCTTCAGTCTGCCCAACACATTACAGTCTACCTAGAAGCAGAAGATTCCCCATAGTTCTAGATTCGTCCTAATTTTGTTCCCAGTTATCAGTTTGTGGATGGGCTCTGTTGCTATCAAGTTGTCAGTAAACAGTTTGATAAAATTTTTTTGCACTTACCATCCAGCTTTAGTGTCAAGATGAATTCATTAATAACAGAGGTAAGAAGAGTTAGCAAAGTTGTGTTCCATTTCTGAGTTGATTTTTCTAGTTGCTTTCAGGGGGTTAGAGGGAACAGTTTTTTCATGCATAAGGGAGCTTTCTACAACTTTACTTCATGTAAGAGAAATGAATTTCAGAGTCCTTAGCTATCAGTGTCTCTTACCAGTTAGGGGACTGTTTATTGATCACTTAGATCATTTCTTGAGTTGTCGTAAAGCAGAACACCACAAAGCAAGCAGATAAAGCCTCCTAGGATGCTGAAATGGACTGTCCTAAGCCCATGTAAGGGTTCATGTGTTTTTTTATAGTTTTCATTTCAAGGTCTCACTCAGATTCTTATCTGGTTAATTTTACATACAATTCTAGCAAGTTCAGTAAATTCGTATTTTCAGCCTTCAGCTTACAGATAGGTAACATCAGGGACTTCTTAGAGGCTGGCACACTGATAGCAAAGATGAGAAAGAATCATGAAATCATAACTGAAAACTCTTAAACATGATATTCTTGAACAACCATGGATCAAAGAAGAAACTAAAGGGGAAGTGAAAGTTTCTCAAGACAAATGGAAATGGAAACACAATAACCAGGCTGGCACTTGAGACTCTCATCACAGGACAACTGCCCGTCACTTGCTCTCTGATTTAAGGACACTTTTCTGCTGAAGCATAAGGGATCATTCTGCTTTGCAAGCAGCGAGAAAATGTTGAAAAGTTGTGCTTTGAGCCAATATGGCTCCAGCTCGTGTTTTATTATTAAGCAGTGAAGAAAGAAAATATTTTAAGGAGTCCATTTCCGTACAACAGCAGAAAGTTGGAAGTAATTTAACGTCCACTAATATGGAAATGATTCAAAAAACTATTTACAACACCGTGAAATGCCAAGATGAAGTTAAGAGGAATGAGAAAAGCTACACACACACAAATAAAAAACCTGAAGAAAAATCTATAAGACAAGCTGTTAAGTAAAAAGAAAATTAAAATTAAACGTGAAAACAATAAAGAAGTTTAACAACAAGATATTCTAACACAGGAGCAGGAACGTGCTTACTGCCACAAATCTATGCGCTTCAAAGATGTTAAGACAGTAAATGTACGTGTATTTTAACACAACTTAAAAAAAAATACAATGTTCTCCATATAGCTTCGAAAACAAAACTATGTATTCTCCTATGTGTCACTTAGGCATATGAAAGTATAGCTAAAGGTCAGCAGAGCCAGATAGTGACCTCCAGGAAGGGACCTAGAATTGAGGATAAGAATAATGCAAAATGTAGCCTTGGCAGCATTCTGTGAATGTTTTGTAACAAGAACAGAGTCATGTATATTATATGTCATAAATACTTTAAATGAAATCTGCATGTAAAAAAAAAAGAAAATGGAAACACAATATACTAGAACTTATGGATGCAGCAAAGGCAGTTCTAAGTGGGAAGTTTGTAGCAATAAATGCCTGCATTAAGAAACAAGAAAGGTCTCATAGAAGGAAGGAAATAATAAAGATTAATAATAATAAAGAACAGAAAAAAATGAAACAGAGAACAGAAGAAAATAGAAAAGAATAACCAAACTAAAAGTTGTTTCTTTGAAAAGATAACATTAACAAGGCCTTAGCTAGACTAAGGAAAAGAGAGAGACCGAAATCAGCAAAATTATAAATGAAAAAGGAGGTATTACAACAGATACCACAAAAATACAGAGGGTCCTAAGAGGCTGTTGTGAATAACTATATGCTGACAAACTGGACAACCTGGAAGAAATGGGAAAATTCTACAACTAACCTACTAAGACTGAGTCAGGAAGAAATAGAAAAATTGAATAGACCAATTACTAGTAAGGAGACTGACTCAGTAATCAGAAATCCAACTGGCTAATTTTACCTAACATTTAGAGAATTAATACCAATCCTTTTCAAACTCTTCGGAAAAATCAAAGAGGAGGGAACATTCCTAAACTCATTCCACTAGGCCAGCATTTTCCTGATACTGAAGGCAGAAAAGGACACTGTAGAAGAGAAAACTACAGGCCAATATCCCTGATGAATATAGATGCAAAAATTCTCCACGAACTACTAGCTAACAGTTTAGTAGCACATTAAAGTGATTCACCATGATGATCAAGTGTGATTTATCCCTGGGATGCAAGGTTCAACATTTGCAAATCAGTTATTACTAGAATTGAAAGAAGAGAATTGTGATCATCTCATAGATGTAAAAAAAAAAAAAGCATTTGACAAAATTTAACATCCATTTATGATAAAAATTCAAAGTGGACACAGAGGCAGTGTACCTCAACATAATAAAGGCCGTATATGACCAGCCCACCACCACCATCATTCTCAGTGGTAAAAGGCCCAGAGCTTTTCGTTTAAGATCAGGAACAAGACACTCTATTTAACACAGTATTGGAAGTCCTACCTAGAGCCATCAGGCAATAAAAACAAAAGACATCAGCATTGGAAAGGAAGAAGTAAAATTGCCTCTAGTTGCTAATAACATGATTTTATATAGAGAAAGTCCTAAAGACTCACCAAAAAACTGTTAGAACTAATCAACAAATTCAGTAAAATGGCAAGATACAAAGTTAACATATAAAAATCAGTAGCATTTCTCTCCACTAACGATTTTTCTGAAAAAGTAAATTGATCCCGTTTATGATGGCATCAAAAACAATAAAATACTTAGGAACAAATTTAACCAAGGAGGTGAAAGATCTCTACTTTGAAAACTATAAGACATTGATGAAAGAATCAAAGATACAAACAAATGGAAAGTAGCCCTTGTTTATGGATTGGAAGAATTAATGTTGTTAAAATGTTAATACTACCAAAAGCCAGTTCCTGTTAAGATTCCAATGGCATTTTTTTTTTTTTACAGAAATAGAAGAACGTTCCTAAGATTGATATGGAACCATGGTAGACCCAAAGTAGCCAAAGACATCCTGACTAAGAACAGAGCAGAACACATCACACTTTCTGATTTCAAGCTATGCTCTAAAGCTGTAGTCAGGAAGGCCATGGTGTAGTCATAAAAACAGACAGATGGAGTAATGGAACAGAATCAGGAGCCCAGAAATAAGCATATAGAGTCAACTAATATTTGGCAAGGGAGCCTAGAATATTCACTGGAGAAAAGACTGTCTCTTTAATAAACTGAAGAAAATTAGATATTCACATGTAAAAGAATTAAGATTGACCCTTGTCTTACACAAAAATTATCTTGAAAGGGATTAAAGACCTGAAACCATGAAAGTCCTAGGAGAAAACAGGAATCAATGTCCTTGACATGATTTCTTTGGATAGGACACCTAAAGCATAAGAAGTAAAGTAAAGAATAAACAGACTATATCAAATACAAAGCTTCTGCCACAGGAAAAGAAGCCACCAACAATGTGAAACGACAGCCTATGGAATGGGAAAAAAATATTTGCAAACCATGTATTGGATAAGCGATTAGTATCAATATGTAAAGAACTCCTGTAACTCAACAACAAAAAAGCAGATAATCCAGTTAAAAATGGATAAAGATCCTCAATAGACATTTTTCTAAAGAAGATACACAAATGGCCAGCAGGTACATGAAAAGATGTTCAGTATCACTAGTCATCAGAGAAAGCAACTTAAAACCACAACAAGATACCCCCTTATGTCTGCTAGAAAGGCCATCTTCAGAAAGACCGGAGATAACAAATGCTGATGTGCATGTGGAGCAAAGGAAAACCTTGTGCGCCATTGGTTGGAATATAAATTGGTACAGGCACATGGAAAACAGAATGGAGTTTGCTCAGAAAACTAAAAGTAGTACCGTATGATTCAGCAATTCCACCTCTGGGAATATATCCAAAGGAAATGAAAATACTAACTCGAAAACATATCTGCACGCCACCCCCCCGCCGCCATGTTCAGAACAGCATTGTTCACAATAGCCAAGACATTGAAAGAAACCTAAGTGTCCATCAGTGGATAAATGGATAAGGACGTTGTGGTATACATATTGTATACACACACACAATGGGGTATTATTCAGCTATAAAAAATTAGGAAATCCTACCATTTGTGACAATATGGACTTGCAGATATTATGCTAAGTGAGAAAAGACAGATAAATATTGCATGATCCTGCATGTGAAAATCTAAAACCAAACCAAAACAAACCCCACACTCAGGAAGAAGAGATCAGAGTATGGTTACCAGAGGCGAGAGATGGGGATTGGAGAAAGGTGTTCCGAAAGTATAAACTTCCAGTTACAAGATTCAGTAAGTACCAGGGATGTAGTGAACTGCATGATGACTCTAGTTCACACTGTTGTGTGGTATATGGGAGAGTTAAAAGAAAAGATCCTAACAATTCTCATCACGAGAAATTATTTTTTCTTTTTATTGTCCACATGAGATAACAGATGTTAACTAAATCTGTTGTAATCATTTCACAACATGCATAAACCAAACTATCATTCTTTATACCGTAAAGTTGTAGGTATATATGAGATATTTCTCAAAACTGGGAGAAGAAAAAACCAGATATGATAGGCCCTCTGTTCGATATGTGGAGCCAAAGCCGTTAGCAATGTTTATGGGCTCTTGGAGGTAGGGTGAGGGGTCTCCTTCCATGGAAGCAGCTGTAACAGGGGTGTCCTCCATCCATGGTAAGATGAGGCCTTCACTTATAAGCCAGATGGTCATCATGTCCTCTGCAAATGAATGAAGACAGATGAATTGTGACAAAGGACGCAAGATTGGGGCAGTAGTGTCATCTGTCCTGGACATTCTCCCTTTGTTGCCAACATTCAAGGTCTCGTTAGGATTACATTCAGGCACCTAGCACAGTGCCTGGCGAATAGTGGTGCCACACATTTGTTGAATACTTCTATCAGGGTCTGTTTTGTGGCCCTTTAGTGTCAGGGCCACAGGGACAGCGATGCCCCCAGGGACACCGCTATATCTCAGCATGGTTCATTAGCTGGTGATTGTAAGTGATACAGAAAAATAGGCTCTAATAGCTTTAACTTCCTCAATTATCAGAAGACATCAGAGGAGGAATTAGTTAATAAATTGTATTGGAAATAGTTAAACATTTAAAGAAGAAGAAATGAAAGATCCCTATCTGTGCTATGTGTTAAGATAAATTCCAGGTGAATTAAGGATTTGTATATAAAGAATTAGCCCCCCCCCCCCAAAGGTGAATATTTGGCCTTTCTAAATGGGAATCATCAGGAAAAGATAATAAATTTAATTCCAGTGTATAGATATGGTTTGATTATAGTTTATGGATATGTTGCACATGTATTTATTTTTAAAAATTATAATTCGGAAACAAACTAGGGAAATAATTTGCAACATAGATGATTACTGTTCTTACTATTAAAAGAGCTCTTACAAATCAATGAGGAACTCTACTAAAGACAAATGAAAAGAGATTTCATTAAAAGATTCCTATAAATAACCAATAAAGATGGAAAAGTTTAACCTTAACAGTAATTGACAAGTACTCAGCACTTAGAGCAAGAACATATGGTGTTAATGAAAGGGCATACATATAAGTCAATGGACTAGAATACAGTCCATAAATAAACCCATACATATATGATCAAATGATTTTTCAGTATAAAAGTGCTAAAGCAATTTAGTGGAGAAAGAAGCAGCCTTCAACAGTGCTACCAGAACAATTGGATATCCATATGCAAAAAAGGAATCTTGATCCATTCCTTACACACTTATAAAAACTCAAATGAACATCATAGACTTAAATGTGAAATGTAAAACTGTAAAAGTTCTAGAAGAAAACATTGTGCATCAAAAGCACAATCTATAAAAGAGAAATTTGATACATTGGATTTTACAAAAGTCAATTCCTGCTTCTTTCTTTTAAATGTTTGTTTATTTTGAGAGAGAGTGTGTGATCGAGAGAGAGCAGGAGAGGGTTAGAGAGAGGGGGAGAGAGATAATCCCAAGCAAGCTCTACACCATCAAGTGCAGAGCCCAATGTGGGGCTCAGTCCCACAAACCGTGAGATCGTGACCTGAGTGGAACAGAGTCAGACACCTAACTGACTGAGCCACCCAGGTGCCCCTCAACTCTTGCTTCTTGAAAGATATTATTAAGACACCAAATGGGACAAAATATTTGCAAGTCACATATTTGATCGAGCATATATAAAGAAGTCTCAAAACTCAGAAGATATTTGCAAATGATAAACCCAAAATATATAAAGAACTCATACAACTCAACACCAAAAACACAAAACAGTCTAATTTAAAAATGGGCAGAGGACCTGAACAGATATTTTTCCAAAGAGAACCAACAGATGGCCAACAGACGTGTGAAAAGATGCTCAGCCTCACTAATCATCAGAGAAATGCACATCAAAACCGCAGTGGAAGATCACTTCTTCCTGCTCAGAATGGTGAATATCAAAAAGACGAGAAATAACAAGTGTTGGCAAGGATGGGGAGAAGAGGGAACCCCTGTGTGCTGTTGGTGGGAAAGTAAATTGGTGCCACCACTGTGGAAAACAGTATGGTGGTACCTCAAAATACGAAAAACAGAAATACCACATGGTTCAGTAATTCCGCTACTGGGTATTTACCCAAAGAATAAAAACAACAGTAATTTGAAAAGGTTTATGCACTCTTAGGTTTATTGCAGTATTATTTACAGTAGCTAAGGTATGGAAGCAACCTAAGGGCCCATTGACGGATGGGTAAAGAAGATGTAGTGTGTACATACACACACACACAATGGAGTACTAAGCCACTAAAAAGCAGTTGAGATCTTGCCATTTGCAACAACACAGATGGATGTAGAAGGTATTATACTGAGTGAATTAAGTCAGTGAAAGTCAAATGCCATATGGTTTACTTACATATGGAATCTAAAAAACAAATGAACAAAACAGCCTCTTAAATACAGAAAACAAGTGGCCAAGAGAGGTGTTGGGTGGGGGAGAGGGGAAACAGATACAGGGAATTAAGAGGTACACATTTAAATAAGTAAGTCATAGAAATGGAAAGTACAAGTGATATTGTGATAGTGTTGTATGCTGTTACACTTCTCACGGTGAGCACTGAGTAATGTATAGAATTGTCAAATCACTATGTAGTATACTTGAAATTAATACAATATCGAATATCAAGTATACTTCAGTAATTTTTTTTAAATGCTTTTGAAGCTGTTTTCAGGAAATAATGTAAATACAATCAGTACAACATTTTTAAGCAAAGAATTTTTTTCTGCGTTACTAGAGGTTGTATATAAAACAAGAACTCTCAAATCTCAGTAAATTAAAAGGCAACCCAATGTTAAGTGAATGAAAGATGCAGACACTCACCAAAGAAGGCATAATATGGCAAATAGGCGCATGTATCTGCGTGACATCATCAGTCATCCGGGAAAATGCAAACTAAAACTACATCTGTTAGAATGGGTAGAATTTTTTAAGCTGCCAAGTACCAAGAGCTGACAGAGGTGTGAATGGAGCCGCTGGAATTCTCATACTCTGCGGATGGGAATGTAAAAATCCTAAGAGCCACTGTGGAAAGTCATTCAGCAGTTACCTACGAAGCTCATGTATGCTAAGGATACGGCTCAGCCAGCCCACCCCTGCCTAGGTTTAGCCACGAGAAATGAACATTTAAGTCTGCACCAACATCTGTATGCAGATGGTTTTATTGATTTTATTCATAGTTGCCCCAACCTGAAGGAAGCTTTGGAACATCTATGCAGTGGAGTGTCACCGACCCATTGAGATGCGCCGCACCATGGGTGGATCCCCGATGCATTAGTTAAACTTGAGCCCGCCAGACTATGTGCTGTAGGCTTCCATTTATGGGCAAGACTTCCAGGGGCAGAAAATAGAGCTGTGGTTGCCAGGGGCTGGGCCAGGAGCAGGGGGGTCTGTAAAGGTACAAGGAACCTTCTGGAGTGACAGAGCTGCGCCTTATCTTCTGTGGCAGTGGTCACATGACTGCATTTGTTGGAACTAGGAGAAATGGGGACTTCCAGGGTATGTGAATTCTCCCTTGAAGAAGTGAGGGAAAGATAATCACATAAAAACAAACAGTCGTATTTTTGCTTGTCTAGTAGGCTAATATGAAAGATTGTGGTGTTGATGAGGTTAATAGGATCTTACTGTTATTAAACATGTATTATGCTCATAATCTGAAAAAAGTAAATGTTGACTTAAAAGCTGGGACATACGGAGTTATATTTGAGAGAACTTTCTAGCTAAAGTTTTAATATGGAGGAATAATCTAGAAGTCATTTAATTCCTAGAAAGATCTAACATGCTGATTTTATTTATTTATTTTTTGTAATGTAGGAAAAGGAAGTTGTATACACTTTTCAACCACATGCCTGTTTAGGTGTTACATATGGAGAACTAGCCAAAATCAAACCTTTCAAGAACCAATATTTTGAATTTTGAATCTTGTTACAGCAGATACACTATTTTAAAGTTTTTTGGGTTTTTTTTTCCTCCTTATCCTCAAATGAGAAAGTTAAATAAGTCTTTTGACAAGCTTAAACCTTCCTGGGGACTCCAGGGTAATGCTGGGTTGTGTTAAAGGGCAAACTTCATTTGACTTTTATCTCCCACACCCAGAAAACTGTTTGTGTTGCATTAAACACTGCGTGCCTTTGAGAGAGAACCCACAGGAGTTGGCCTATGCAGGTCATTTTTATTAACTGGTATTTTCATGGCTTGTATATTTGTCTTAGCATTAGCGTACCTCAGCCTTATGCAGAAAGCCCAGTGCTTTTAGAATACACTTAAGAAAACATCATAGTACTCCACCAGCTCTTGGACTGAAGCACCGCGCAGACTTCAGATGTATAAAATGCGAGTCATGCAATTCTTCAGTCTGTGTGGTTTATATTGTTTGGCTAGACAAATCGAATTGGACATTTTTAGATCCGATACTAAATCGCAGCCTTCCTCCTTTCCAGACCAGAGTTCTCCTTGTGAGGTTTGCATCAGTCATACTCTTGTGGGAAGTTGAAGTGTGAAGTCACTTCTGAAAACTAGATTTCCAGTTGCCTTGTGTCCCTAGCAATGGCCCCCTCTCTGAAGAGCGTCATGTTGAAATTCTTACTAGAAGGTGCTCAGGTGCCTGCGGCCATGCTGAAGGCTCTGGTTTCGGCGTTGGAAAGGTTTCTAAAATAGGAGCAGTAGCCTCTGTGGCCAGTGTTATAATAAAAGTGGACCATAGCTAGAGAGTTTTCCCAAAAGCTCGTTAAAGGAAGCATTTCGTTTTCACAAGGTATTTTTTAAAAGACGTAATTTTGGAAAGCTGTGACTTTGTAATGGACTCTTGCCTCCCCTGGGTATTTAGAGATGCCTTGAGGGGCTGTTCTGGCTAGGTGGAGATTTGGAAACTGACTTCGGGGAGGTGGCCTGGGGTGGGTCTGGCTTTAGCATTCCCTTCCCTTTTGAACCCTTGGGTGTGTCCTGGTGAATGGCCTGCAGCACTGACCTGACTCCTTCCCTGGCTTCCCGAGACCCAGAGTTTAATATTTGAAGTATTTTTGGTCCATGTCAAGTTACTGTGCTAAAAATCAAAACTAAAATAATTCCTACCGTAACTGTCATGTTGTGGAGAGATTGGTCTGTGAATTTTTTAAGGGAATCTTACAGAACCAAGTGTCCCCAGACCTACAGGTTGAGAATCACGGTTTCAGTGAGTAGGCTTTTTAAAAATTACCTTATAACCTTGACATTCCTCTAAAGATGCTTCTGCTTATCCCATCAAAGTATGTACACTTTATAATGTTCTGTTAAGCACAGCTCATTTTTAATTACTTTCTTGACAAGCAATAAATGATTGAATGAATGAATGAATGTTCCTGTAAGAGAATTCAAATAGTACAGAAGTATATTGAGTAAAAAGTATAAAATTCCTTTTGCTTTTCCCTACCAGTCTCACTCCTGTACTTAGAGGTAAGGATTGTTACCAGCCCTTCCAAGTTCTGCAGTGACGCATGTCGCTCTCTGCCTCGGGCGCCCTCTCAGAAGTGACCAGATGAGTGGTGGGGTCCGCCTTTGTGGAAGAGACAACTCAGAGGCACAGGCTACAGACAGCCCTTGGCCAAGAATACAAAACTGATTAAATGGCCACGGTAGGATTTGAACCCAGGTCTCTCTACTTTAGCCCAGACCTGCCCTTTCCATTAGGCCGCACTGAAGGAAATCACATGGTTGTAGGGGGGCCTATCTTTTGCTCTTCATCTCTAAAGGTCGCTGAAATCAGATTGGTAAGGGGATTTATGACAGAACGCAGGGTTGGAAGGGTGTCTGCTGCTTATCGGGTTTGGATTTGTGTGACCTTGGTAACCTTTGGGCTTCTTGAACTTTTTCCTGTTTTCTTTTGACTTGAAAAAACAAGTCTGCCCAAGGCATTAAACCCCTCATTAAAACAAACTGTATCGGGTCTTCATCGATCCCCTCTGCCCCCACTCCAGATACTTGGATACTTACTGTCCTTTCCCTCTAAGCTTTTATTTGAAAGACATTCGGAACTACCCACTGGCACTCTACCCCAAACCTCCGCCGCAGCTACCCTTTGGGGCGTCCTACCCTCACAGTATAAGTTATTTGCCCTTTCTTTAGCTCTAGGTTCATTTCACTGAGCAGACTTGTGAGGGTGCAGGGGACACAGGCTGCCCTCAAGGAGCTCCGACGCCTCGAGGAAAACGGCTGTGGTTGCAGCTCGATGCGCAGATGCCCTGGACGCCGGGCTGCAGGGCAGTTTGGGGAGATCTTGGGGAGCCGACGGGCAGTGGTGGGAGCCGGTGAGGATTCTGGGCACATGCTGGAGTCGGCACGATCTTCCTGACGTGGGAGTGAGAGGACCCACGTGGTAGAGTCCGGGCTGCCTCCTGAGTCTCGACAGGGCAGGTGGAGGCCACACTGGCACCCAAATGAGACAAGTAGGCTGGGGCAGAACTGCTCAGCTTGGCTTGGACAGCGGTGATTTTTGAAGTTCCCAGGTGGATGGATTCAGGGGTGGGAAAGAACTTTTTTGAAGCAGGTATGAGTGAATGGCACTCATTCTAATTTTCTTTTTTAAGTTTATTTTGAGAGAGAGAGCAAGCATGAGCTGGGGAGGGGCAGGGAGAGAGGGAGAGAGAAAATCCTAGGCAGGCTCCACACTGCTAGTGTGTAGTGCCCTGACTCGGAGCTTGAACTTGCGAACCACCAAGTCATGAGGTCATGACCTCAGCTGAGATCAAGAGTCAGATGCCTAACCAACTGAGCCACCCAGGCTCCTCCATTCTAACTTTATTTTTAAGAGAAGAAATGATTGCTTGTGACATAAAAAGTTGCTTCTACCTAGAGTGTTGGTAAAACCAGAAATAATGTAGATATCCTAAAACATGGACTTGTCCCAGTTCTTCGTTCCTTGTCTGCCCCACTCTGAACACTGTTAGCTCTGAAGACCACGTGGTCTCTAGTCAGGCCCCTCAGAACCAGCCACTGCTCTGGTTGGGAACCAGAATCTCCCGTCTAGGAGCCCTAGGTGGTTTTGAATGCAGATGGAGAGCCTGCTGTGCAGGTGGAATTCCCCCCAGTCACCGAGGCAGGGTTTCCACCCGAATATCCTAGAGAAACAAAGGCCCTGAGCCCTTCACGCGTCTCTAACCGTGCTAAGAAAGCGTGGCTTTTCACGTTAGGTTCGGGTCAGATGTCGGTCGCTGGTGACCACTGTTGGAACTGAAAAGTGCGTGAATCCTGCCGGTTTTAAGTGGTGTCGTAAAAGGTGCAGTTCTGTACTCCAGTTGCAGTGGTTTTAGAACATTCTGTTGCTGCTTAATGACTGATGGCTACACTGATAAAAGAAAGCCAGAAGAAAAAAAACAGATTTCTGCCTAAAACTTTTCTCCTGGTCTTCTCATTTTTATTACGTTCGAATCCCTGCTCTTTCTCTCTCTCTCTAGATAATTCGCTTCAGAAATGATTTTTTAGTAAATCTCTCAGCAGTCATGACGCCCTCCGGCCACCCTCCCCCGCACACCCCTTGGCAGTAGCTTTTCCTCAGATTGTTAGTATGTTCTTTTATCCTGTTTTGTTTTCATGTTGATCCTTTGATCCTGTCTAAAATGACGTTTGTAGTATGAACTCCCCCTCTGCCCCTAGAAATGGCAGAATTAAACTGTGTCATGACAGATTGACCGACTGAATGTTAGCAGCTGAAGGAGAGACTTCACTGCTCATTTTTGGCAGCTTGAGAGCTGCAGGTGAGGGGGACCCCCAGCGGTTATACTAACAATGACTTCATTATCTTTCCACCCCTTCCTGCAGTTCCATAAGTTGGAAGTGTTTTTTTAAACCAAAGGAACTATATGTATTAAGTGATATTTTCTTTTTCCATATTTATTAACGAAGGGCCTATAGCTGGGTCTGAAATCAAAACATGCTTCAGATAGTAGTATCAACAGTTAAGTTTGATTTTTCGGATGGTTGATATTTGTTAGCCTGTGTACCTGTAGTATGAATAAGCAATTCCATTACTTTTTTTAAAAATAAAAAATAATATAAAATCCCCACTCCATGCTCTTTCTGTCCCCTTATCCCCATCCATCCCCATTAAAGACTTGATGAATCCCAAGCTGAGTCTATCATGCATACCTTGAGAGTGTGTAGGGTTTTTTTTTTTAATTTTTATCTATTTTTGAGTGAGAGTGAGCGAGCAAGCAGGGGAAGGTCAGAGAGAGAGGGAGACAGAATCCAAAGCAAGCTCCAGGCTCTGAGCTGTCAGCACAGAGCTCGATGCGGGGCTTGAACCCACAAACCATGAGATCATGACCTGAGCCGAAGTCAGACGCTCAACCGACTGAGCCACCCAGGCGCCCCAAGGGAGTATGTAGTTTTATAAGCAATTGTTTTAATGGAAAAAGATATTTTAAAATATTAACAAAAGTAAATTTTTAGGGGTGCCTTGTGTGGCATAGCCAGTTAAGCATCTGACTCTTGGTTTTGGCTCAGGTCATGATCTCACAGTTCATGAGCTCGAGCCCTGCATCAGGCTCTGTGCTGACAGCATGGAACCTGTGTGGGATTCTCTCTCTTTCCTCTCTTCGCCCCTCCCCTGCATGTGCCTGCATGCTCTCTCTTTCAAATAAATAAACTTAAATTTAAAAAATCATAAAGATAAAATTTTATTAAGATTTGTCCCAACTTCATCCCCCATTTGAGGGGAAAGTAATAGATCATCTTTCTTGTTGCCATTTGCAGTCCTGTAATACCACATGTCCTGGGGGCCCGGATCGTGAATTACCACCTTCTTTAGCTGTATTACTAAGAGGCCTTTCCTGTGCCTCTCCCCTCATCTCCACTGGTTTTTCTTGTTGGCTCTGTGCCTGCTGAGCCATGTGCTCTTTCTCACAGTGAATTGGGAGACCTGTACGGGCAAGGGCGTCCCCATCATCTCTGTGTCTGCGGCTCAGGAGCAGGGCCCACCCAGCACAGGTGACTGAGAGCGAGGCACCACAGCCTCCTGAGAATGCCAGCTGGGCTCTGTCTGGACTGCTGGGCCCGGATTTGGTTTGTCTCTGTTCAGTGCCCTCAGCGGCGTCCAGGGGAAGCGTGCTGCCGCCGCCATCCCCATTTAATGGTGGAGACGCTCATTTAAATAGCTTGGTTAAAGTCACACCACTTGGTGTTCATGTAGGGACTGATTTCCTCTCTTGGCCCCTGGGATGGAAAAGTAAAATCATTCAAAGACAGAAAGTAGAGTAAGAAGAGAAATTAAAAGTCTGGAAAATAAATTAATGGAATAAGCGGCCTGTGAATACTCACGTTGTCTCCATGAGAGGGTCGTTCACCGTTTCGAAAGCCCTGCGCCCCTGCCCGCACTGCTGCTCCTCTCTGTGTGAGACCCTCACAGGATGGCACTTCGCTTTGCCAAGTGAAATTTCCACGTTTCTCAAATATTCAGCGATTGTATGTTCAGAAATTATTTGATCTCTGACTGGAAGCAGTGGAAACAGTATATATACACATTATTTTTCTTCTTTGCTCTTCTAACCACGCGCCCCTTCCTAGCAAATGCAGTGTGTGTTTGCCTGGGGAAGTGACCCTGCAGAGCACGTTTCCAACTTCCTTGCTGCTGTCGAGGTTGATATTTACCAGAAAGTTTTCTTTAACCAAATAGCAACTTGGGGTAGTTATTAGTTGATATTTATGTTATTTGTTATACTGTTAAAACAGGAGCTTTGTGTAATTGCACTGTCAGATATCTCCAATTTAGCGTAGAGAAAAAGTGGAAAACTGAAAAAACAAACTGTTTATCCACGGTTAAAAGTATGAGATGGTAGAAGAAATCATGTAACCAGATTCATTTTATAAAAATTGTTGTTTTGTAGGATTTACATGGAAGGACACGAATGTATTGTATCTCAGACACATGTGTATTTATTAATGCTTAGGCTTGGGGACAGTAGTAGCCTTAGACATTGTCAGTGTTTGAACAACAGAAGAAAGTTTTTATTGTAACTACCCTGCTTTTTATTTGATGTGTTTTTATTGCAAGCCATTTAAAACCCCTTTCACTTATTCGGGAAAGAGACAGCCAAAAATAACACAAAATAAATACATGAACCAAAAATAAACAGGAATGTGGTGTGTTTATCTCCTTATGTAATGAACATCACTGAAAAGGTGAGTTTATAGTGAAATTCTAGAATATAACTGCTTTGTAAAATGAGGGGGGATCACATGCATTAGAGGGAGAATAAAAGTAATTGCCACTTGTTCACAGTAGTGGCTTCAGAGTTGGGGCTGGTGACCAAAACAAACAAAAAAACAAAAAAAAACCCCAAAACAACAGGTTCAGGTTGTTCAAAGACGGTTTAAGTTACACACCAACTATGTAAATGTCCTTTGAAAATTCTTACTAAGTTACAACTAGAACTGGGTTATAAATCCTTCCCACCAATGTTTAAAGAACAGGTGCAGCTCGCCCCCTTACTCAGACTGTTTGGCTCTACGGGGATGGCCCTCTGCATTCCAAGATCAAGGTAAAGAAATGTGGGCCAGTGAGAGGAGCCAGCTTGCTGTCCTGGGACAGCAGGTCACATGATCCGAGCTACCTATAAGCAATGCCCAGCAGACCTGCAGAGCTTAAGGTTTAGACTGAATGCTCTTTAGGTCTCTTTCATTCATACTATATGTAAGAGTGTTCTAAGAATGTAATGTTTTAATTTTAGTAGATTTTTCCATTTGTGTCACTAATTTCCATTGAAGCATCCTTAGTAAAATTTATTGTATATATAAAAAAGTCACAAGTGTTCATAACTTTGGCTTTCTGCCTTTATTGCCTTCTTTGTTTAGTTTGGACCAAGGAAAAGATATTTTATTAACAGATTATAATTCTGCTGGAAAATAATATGGATCCTACATTAGTTTGGGTGTTTAAACCTAAATGAAAACAGCAGTTTGAGTATTAACAGATGTGGAGACAAAGTCCAGGTGGCTTGCCTCTCCATTCTTTCTTGTGGCCTTTTGTGGTAGAGAGCTTCTTGAATTCATCTCTTGCTATTTGAATGTTTAGGTAGTCATGTCTGTACTTTAGTTTCTGGAGTGAATGAATGATTTGTGCTATCCTTCCTAAATGGAGTCATCCGTTTTTTGTTTGAAAAACTATCATTTTTCCGACTGATTGGTGAGTTTGTTATTTAATGGCAAGAAGTAAGGGTTATTTGTTACTATAGGAGTTAGTCTAATGCTCCAGTTGGGAGGGCCCTCAGATGTCAGTTTGTACAGGAATGTCTTACGTAGACAGGTGCTCACTTTGCTGAAATCCTTACAGTGATGGAAAAGCTGTCTTTTGCAATGCTTTATTCAGTAGCTTCTGGCTGTTGTTAAGTCACCGGTGGGCCTCCTGGTTACTTGAACGTTCAGACCTAGCTCTGGCCTTGGAACTAATGTCTAACTTGTCTTTTTCTTTATTGACAATACAGAAATATTTCTATCCCCTCTGAATTTTAATTTTCTTAACTATAAAGTGACTAAGACTATGACTTACATCATCTGGTTATCTAACCAGGATCAGGGTAAAGAACAACTGAAATAGTTATGATGTCAGGCAAGATCCTTTTCATGTCTCAGAGTATTAATAGTTTTTTCTGTGGTAAATAATGTCATGAGAAAAACAGCAATCTGTGTCCGTTGGTTTGGGAACCTTGATAGTTACTTTCCACTTGATGTTCTTGCCATTAACTGATGAATTAATTAGTTTATTTGTTGAACATTTATTGACCATTCACCCTATGGCTGAAGTGAATAGAAAAATCAGTGAACAAGACAGATACCTTCCCTGCCTTGTTGGGGCTTAAGTTTTCTTAAATTTTTTTTTTTTAGATATAAATACTTTTCACTATTCAAATAAATAATATTGTTCGTCTACTTTTGCAATTCTTAGTGTTTTTGGTTTTCTAACTCGTCTAGTATTTAACAGCCCGTCTTTTAATTTGTAGATATTTGGAGTCTGGGAGTGATCCTTTTCATGTTGGTGTGTGGACAGCCACCCTTTCAGGAGGCCAATGACAGCGAGACATTGACCATGATCATGGACTGCAAATATACAGTACCATCCCATGTGTCCAAAGAGTGTAAAGAGTAAGTAAAAACAAACAAGCAAAAAGAATGTGGAAACTTAAGCAGTCATATAAAAACCAGAAGTTTTAGTTTATTCACATGCCCGAAAAATTTGAGGTGACTTCAACACCTGGGTTTCTTTTAGTTTTTGAACTTGATATTTTGTTTTTGTTAAGTGTATTTGAGGGTTAACCCCAGAATATGATTTGAAGTTTTATATTAGAGTACAAAGAGTATTAGTCTGTTTTTTAAATATATTTGTTTTCAAGAAAGGCATTGGGTGCCACGTCAGGCTCCAGGAATGATGGGCACTCCCTTGAAATGAAGATATTACCATGGGAACTACCTTCCTCTGTTTGCATCAGCAAAAAATTTAAATTCCAGAGAAAAGTTAAGGCGTTTCCTTTCCTGAAATGGCCCACCAACACCTCATGTTAGGTTTTACATAATGTGTCCCATGATTTTATTTACAGCATGGCTCTCTCCGGTTGGCAGAGCACCTCTGTTTTGGGTGATATGACTGGGGAAGCCAGCAAACAAAAATACACTCATGTTGATTATTTGGAATTTAGAGTGCTTTCTAGTTCAGTGATAAGTGTAGTGACAAATATAAAAGAAATGCTAGAAGTTCAGGATTTCATTGACATTATGTTTGTGTGTATTTATATATCTATATACATATATATTTTAATGAGTGATAGTTTTACATTCAGCTAAGGTTGTAGCTACTGCTTAAAGGATTTTGCTGTAGTAGCAAAGATTTGAGTTTTTCCCATCAGCTGGTAAGAAAATCTGATAGTTTGAGACATCTTTTCTCCAAGTGGAGCGTCATCTTAAGCCAGGTGGTGGATGGGAAAGACCGTACGGATTCAAGCTCTCTGGATTCAGGCACTGACTTCCCCATCTACTAGTGGTGTGACAGTGGTGGGATCTGTTATCCTGCTTAAGAAACAGAACAGTCGTAATATTTTAGGAGACTTCTCTGTTTCTCCCTCCTAGAGGGATTATTTTTAATAATCGTAGGACTGTTCATTTTTCTGCTTATTCCTTATACCAATTTTGCTAACTTGTGTTCTTTTAAGAAGTTTGCCCATTTTATCTAAATTTTCAAATTTATTGGCCTTAAGTATTTATATTCTGATTATATTTGTAAAGTGTGTAGATCAGTGGGGCTGATGCCCTGTATCATTCCAGTATTGGTAGTTTTTGCCCTCTCTTGATCAGTCTTTCCTGAAGTTTGTTAGTTTTATTAGTCTTTTTCAAAGAACTGCCTTTATTTTTATTAATTTACTTGTATTTTTTGTTTTATGTTGTGAATTTTATCTGTATTATTTCCTTTTACCTACTTCATGGGCTAATTCTCCCTCTCCCCCCTTATGTTGGATACTCAGCTCACAGATTCTCCTTTTCTGATGTCAGAGTTAAGGCTGTCAGTTGCCTTCTTGTACTTTTTTTTTTTTTTGGCATCTTACTAGTTTTGATTTATAGACCTGTTATTCAGTTCTGAGGATTTTCTAGTTTATTTGACCTCTAAGTTTTTAGAGGGGTGTTTTACATTTCTATACATTTGTATAGAGTTTTGTAATTAGCTTTTTGTTCTTCATTTCTAACTTAACTGCATTGTGGCCCAAGAATATAGTCTATATAGTAACTAGTTTTTTATTGGGTTTTTTTTTTTTTTGAATTGTTGAGGCTTGCTTAGTGCGTAGCATTTAGTCAATTTTTGTAAATGATCCTTTTGTTCTGGAAAAAAATGTGTATTTTCCAGTTGCTGGGGTCACAGTTCTATATAAATCCTTAAGATCAAGCTTGTTAATTATGCTGTTCAAAATTACATACATCTTTTCTGAGCTTCTTGATTAGTTACTTGATTGATCACTTACTAAGATATTCTTCCATTGTGATGGTAATGTACTGTTTTATTCGTGGAGGTCTGTCAGTTTTTGATATGATTGTTCTGAAGCAGTGTTAACCAGGTACTAATTGTATCTTACTGGTGAATTGAACTTGTATATCACTGTTTATGTCTAATGATGCTTTTTGCCGTAAGATCAGTCTGTGTTATCTAGTTTTACCTAGCCAAACCTGTCACCTTTCAGTTAGCATTTGTGTGTGCTGTATAGTTTTCCATTCCTTTCCTTTACATAAACCTTTCATCATCTTGGTTTTAAGTACGTCTTTTTCTTAACCTGGGAGCTGTTTTGGGAACCATCTAAAGCATTTTTGTCTTTTAATTAGTGAGTTTTTATCCCATTCATATTTATTGTGTTCACTGCAAGATGTAGATATATTTATGTTCTTTTTATGTGCCTCATATTTGCCCTCCTTTTCTTTCTTTCTTTTTTTGTCTTTTTCACTTTTTTTTCTGTTCCTTGGGATTGATGGATTCTTATTCCCCTTATTTGGCTCTCTTCCTTCAACTAGTTGGTTATAGTCTGTCTATTTTAAAACTTGGATAGAAGTTCAGTCTATTTTAACACACACATACATGTTTGTATACTTAATATAATAAAATCGATAGTTAATCCTTATGTTTATTCTCTTCCCGAACAACACAAGATCCTTAGAATACTTTATCATTCAATATTTTAGTAATTTTTTTAACTCCACAAATTATTCTGTGCAGTAAAAAATTGTTTAGAAATACCCAGATGTTTCATAAGAACTTTGCATATCTTTCTACTTGGGATCACATTCTTCTGCCAAAATTACACGCTTTAGAATTTCTCTGATGAGCATTTGTTGGGGGATCAGCTTTCTCAGTTTTTGTTGAAAATGTCTTTATGTTACATGTGCTCTTTCTCAGGTTATTGAAGATATTACTCCACACCTTCTGGTCTGTCTTGTTGCTATTGGGAAGTTAGCTGCTCATCTTACTGTGGCTCTTGCGCAGGTGATTTGTCCTTCTCACGCTGCTTTAAGAGCCGCCGTTCATTCTGCTTAGGATGTGTTCAGCTTCCTGGGTCGGGATTTGTTTTCTTCCATGAATTTGGAAAATCCTTAGCCATTATCTTTTCAAATACAGTTTCTTGCCCATTCCCTCATTCTCTTCTGGAACTCTGATTAGATGTATGTTAGGGAGAAAGAGAGAGAGAGAGAGCAGAGGAGGGGCAGAGGGACCGGATCCCAAGTGGGCTCGATCTCACAAACCATGAGATCATGACCTGAGCTGACATTAAGAGTTGGATGCTTAACCTACTAAGCCACCCAGGTCCCTTCCCCCACCTTTTTTTTTTTTTTTCCCCAGTTTTTTGTATTTCAGGCTTCTCCATGTCTTTTTAAAAAAAAGTTTTTTAATGTTTGTTTATTTCTGAGAGGGAGACACAGAATCCAAAAGCAGACCCCAGGCTCTGACTTATCAGCACAGTCTGACTTGGCACTTGAACCCACGAACGTGAGATCATGACGTGAGCCAAAGTTGGATGCTCAACTGACTCTGCCACCCGGGCGCCCCTAGGCTTCTCCATGTCTTTTTTTTTTTTCCCCCCAATTTTTTGATGTATGTTTATTTTTGAGAGAGAGAAAGAGAAAGCGTGAGTAGGGGAGGGGCAGACTTTGCATTCTGATTTTGCTGTTGTGTGTTTTTTGTTCCTGCTAAAGTCACTTGTTTCTTTTATATTTTTTGACTGTGAAGTTTTATTTTTTGTAATACTATTGTGGGGAGTTCCTTTAAATCACGTTCCTGCAGAGAAGGTTTGCATTTGCTTCCCTATTATAGTTACCCAGGAGCACCTCCGGCTTAAAACCACTTTAAATTCACTTCTTCCCTGTGTGTCCCACGCAGATGTCATTAGTTTGGACCACAAACTCGTGGCGTGTATGAGGAGCAGGCTGTGGCCAGAAATTCTTGGATTCCCACGCCCCGCCTCCACAGCCAGCGTCCACACATGCAGGCTTCCTTCCTGATACCTTAGCAGATTGGCTTCTCATGTCTCAGCCGAAGCCGTGACCCCAGCTCCTCACGAGGGCTCTTGTTGTGCCCCTGCCTCCAGTGGGCCCTGCGCATTACATTCTATTTTGTGCCCTCAGTGTAGCCCTCAAAACCAAAGCAGAAGCAATCAGGTCAAAGGCTGGCTTTGTCGTTCACCTCCTGAGTCCTGCTTTGACTCCATTTCTACCTGAGTTTTCCTTCCTTCCATCTTGGTGTGTGTGTGTATGTATTATTTTGCCAGCACAGTGCATTTAAACAGAATGCGTGTGGCGTTTTGATTGTTTTCATGAGGGTCATTCATTCTTCGCGAAGCAGAAGTTGGCATGTGTGTTCTAGTGCTGATCATCACAGCTGGTTCTGGCATGTGGCTGAGCCACAGTTAATTCAAGGACAGGTGTTGACACCTAGAGTTAATTCTAGATGGTGGGAAAGTGTGCGGCTTCTCAGCATCTCCGGTAGTTGTATTTTTCTGTTTATTAATTTGAGGGCACTGAATTTTCTTTATTCCCATCTGCCACACCACCACCACTACCATCAGTGAACCTAATGAAATTCATGGTCTAAATGCAGGAAACAATCCTGGTTAATAGAATAACCCACCATTACCAGTCCCTTCCAACAGTTTGTTCTAACAGTGAACTTCCCTTCCTTTCCAGCCTGATCACACGGATGCTACAGAGAGATCCCAAGAGAAGGGCCTCCTTAGAAGAGATTGAGAATCATCCTTGGCTTCAGGGAGTGGACCCTTCGCCAGCCACAAAGTATAACATCCCCCTCGTGTCCTACAAAAACCTCTCGGAGGAGGAGCACAACAGCATCATTCAGCGCATGGTGCTCGGGGACATAGCGGACCGGGACGCCATCGTAGAGTATGTCGCGGCTCGTCAGCAGGGGCCCTGGGCTTAGGCTTCTCGGAGCGGGCTCCCCTCTTCACCGGTCAGGGCTTGTGGACCCCGGAGTGGGTAGGGCTCCCACTGGCAGCGGCCAGGCCATTTGTCTCCAGAGTTCCTGGCCCGGTGCCTGTGTGCGGGTTTTGTTGTTCGTCATTTTTATTCTTGTACCAGTGAGCAAGTCAGCCATCGCGGGGCAGCGTCGGCGGGTGCTGGGGCCTCTCTTGCTGCCTTCCTGCAGGGGTGGATTGGAATAGCCTCTTCTGTCCCGCCGCACATTTCTTGCCCCCAGCAGTACCCTCTTCACTGCCGTGTCTCCCTCTGGTCCCCACGGTGGGCAGGGGGTGGGGCAGACCACAGCCTGCAGATCAGGGCTGTCCACTGGGCCGGTCACACATTGTTGTAAGGAACATGTTCGGGGGTCACAGCCGTGCCTGGGGGCTTGGGTGTTGTCAGGGCTGCATCGTGCTGTAGTACTTTCCCGCCCTTCAGAGCTGCAGCAACCTGGACCCCACACCAAAGCTAGTTTTTAATAACCTAAGAAGTGTGGAATGAGGGATAATATAAAAATGCTGTTGCTTTGTTTTAACAATGATTTATTCTTATAAGAGGTCCTGTCTAGAAAATCATGAAGCATTTCCACAAATGAAAAATCAAAAGTTCTTTAACCTGTTGAATGAAACAGGTATGGTGGAACGAGGGCATGTTCTGGGGGGGGGGGGGCGGGGAACCCAAAACAAAATAAAACGGAAAAGACCAGGTTCAAAATTTTGGCTTAAATACACATTTCTACAGACTTCCAGCTGCATTATGAGATTTCAAAGATTGATCCATGGCTACTTAATAACCTAAACGATCAGAAAGAGCAGGACACTTGCTATTCTTGCCAAGGACACTCGCTTTAGGAATGTATTGAAAGTGGGTAGAGGCCTATTTGTATCTGGCTAAATTGGCTTAATGTTCTCAGCTTAATAAATACATGCAGTGGTATCACCCAGAACTATTTAATTCCTGTAAATCCATGAGCCGTCCGAAGGGAGGGGCAGCCTCACTGGTTCAGGGGACCCTGGTTTCCCCGTCCCTGGTGGGCACGTGCCTGGTGAAGCAGGGGCGGGGGCCCCGAGCTCGCTCCCCCAAGCAGGTCTGCGGCCTCACCCGTGCCCACATCTGTGGCCAGCTCCTCCTCCTCAGCACGATGACTCAACTCAAATACACATGCGTTTTGGTCCCCCGAACACAGGCTAGTGACCTTATGTGGTACTCAGCTTAGGAGACCACCCTAGGAAGTCATTCCGAGCCCGAGTGCATCGTGGGGCTCTGTAGAGTCTTGCCCCTCAGCCCGCTCAGCCCATTAGTCATGACCCCCCCCACCCCGCCCTGCCATTCATTTTGTGAAAATTGATCCCTGTATTGCCCTGTTTCCTAGGTGTTCATTGTGTATTTCTACCACGGAAAGCGTAGTTATGTATGTCTGCAGACATTTTTTTACACGCTCGTGCAATTCCCGGGCCAGGCCGGCTGCAGGAGAGCAGGTAGCCGCGTGTCCTGTGCGTGCGCCGCGCCGGCCCCTGGCTGCAGGGCGCGTGCCCACACGGGGTACTCCAAGCACGCTTATGAAATCGATGAACGAATATATTGATGTTATTCAACGAGGAGGCTAATGACAGGTTCTCAGATACATTAATAATTCATTAATGTCTAAAATGCCAATAAATGCAATGAGTGTAAAAATAAAAACTTTTCTTAATTTTTCTGATGGATGCTAGTGTTTCAGTGGACATTCATACAGCCGTTTCCTACTTCTGATGGAAGCACGTGAACCAGTGTAATAAATGAAAATACTGACACCCAGATTACATTTTTGGATAATACATACATTCTTGGAAAGCTTCGCTACCCTTTTTATGTGTCAAAAACGGACACCCAGCTCAGCAGCTCTCAGCGGTTTGGGTTTTTTTCTTATAAGTTGAACATTTTATGGAGTCGTTTTTAGAATTTCAGGAGTGATCTAAATAACTGCTAGGCTTTTTTTTTCTTGTCTGTGTTTTTTCATAATTTTAAAGATTCCAGGTCATTGGATTTCATTTGCTTATACCTTAAAAAAACCAAAAATCTGTTCTGCTTGTAAAAAACCTGCTGACACGGCTTATGTGTGTCCCCTCATTTTCCTCAGAGCCCTGGAGACCAACAGGTACAACCACATCACGGCCACATACTTCTTGCTTGCTGAAAGGATCCTGAGGGAGAAGCAGGAGAAAGAAATACAAACCAGATCTGCAAGCCCTAGCAATATCAAGGCCCAGTTTAGGTGAGAAAAGAAATCTGCCCTGATTTTAGTAAGCTGATGTGTTGAAATAGTGAACCCCTTTTTAAAACATGCTTCCTAATCACTCTTCGGGGCAAGAGAGAATACACAGGGGTGGCAGCCTCATTGGGGAGGCCACGCATGGGCTCTCCGCGCGTGGGGGCCTGTCCCTTCGTCACCGAGGACACCTTCCCCCCTGCGCTCAGGGGAGAGGGACTGTGGCACTGGCCTGGCCAGGAAGACATGTTGGAGAAGCAGCTGAGTGTCTGTCAACTATTTTCATTAAACTCCTTCAGATCTGATATATATTAATGTGTTCTTTTCTTTAATTTTTCATTCCAGGAATAAGGCTAAATTTTCCACTTTTTGAGCTAGTTCTTAACAACATTAAGGAGATTTCTGTGCCATTATGTTATCTCAGGATTTCAGTGATTATATAGTTGATTTATTGGCACCCTGACCTTGGGAAGTCACTTAACCTCTTTCTGACTCAGCTTCCTGGTCTGTGAAATGGGCATAATAATACTGTCTGCCTCCTGAAGAGGGCTCCACCTGTTTGCCGTCACTGTTACATTTTCCCGCCACTGTTGTCTCTGGTTTGGCAAAGTCGTGAATGAGCTCGCCTCCATCTTTTCTCCTCCTCCCTTTCTTCCCCTTCCTTTCTCCTTCCCCTTCTTTCCCACCTTGCTTTTGCTTCTGCCATTTTAGTTTTCTGTTTAAAAGCATGGAGAGGGTTACTTTTTGATATCACCACATGAAAGTCATAGAAAATTTATCTTTTCCTCTTCAGATAAAGTAATCCGTGGAAATGTAGTGATTCAAAAACAGAAGGATGCTCGCAATTCTGAATAATTCTCTGCTCTTAACATCTACATAAGATGTATGTGTGAATATTAAGTAATAATTATTAAAGTATATTTTTATTTATATTAAATTTATATTATATTTATATTATTTAAGTATAATTATTATTTAAAATAGGCAGAAAGCCATTGAATTGAAATTACTATCAGTCAGCTTGCCATGGGTAGGTTGTTAACTTGGGATGGAGAGAAGACAGAAGAAAATGTTCCTGGGTAGCCAAAGAATAAAGATTTAGAAATCTAGAGCTGGAAAGTGGACTTAGTGGCTTCATTTATATTCTGGATGGACTCTTCTGTAATAAGACCGAGGCATGCTGGGTGCTGTCTGCTTGGAAGAGGACTGGGTCCTGGGGAGCCAGGGACTCTGGGGCGAGAGTGACTTTGAGTGGTGAGGTCATCCTGGTCCTGGCCTGAGCCCCCTAATGGGAAAGAGCAGGGCCACCACACGTCCGGCCACTGAGTCGGACTCACCCCAGCCTTGGAGAATGGAATATTTGGATTTGAGCTGTTTTCAGGGAGACGGATCAGAACTCAATCTAAAGCTGATCATATAGGTAAATGAGTTTTTACTTTATTATAAAAGTTACAGAGCCGACAGAGGCTATAAAGAAATACCAGAACCTTCCCTCAACTTTTCCTTTCATCTTCCTGGGCACGCCGGAGTGGAGGTGCTGTGGGGGCCTCGTCACCTCCCGGGCTCAGGCCAGGTGGCACATCTGCTTCCTTGCCTTCTTTTTATGGTCACTGCGACTTTATCCTCAGAACCCCGGGCCCGACTGGGTTCTGGTTCTGCCGCTGGACAGCCTTCAGGTCAGTGTAGCCTGGGGGCTGGGCCCTGAGTCTGTAGATGCACCTTTGAAGAAGCGAAGTTAATTTCCAGGGAGGGTCAGGCAGGGGGAGCCTGGGAGCCGCTGCTGCGGAGCGAGCACCTTCTTTGTATCGTGCCGGGGTGGGCTGGAAGCCTGGTGTGCTCTGTGCGGCAGAAGAGGCCTCGCAGGGGCCTCCGGGGAGCTGACCCGGGCACGGGAGGGCTGGCTGCCAGCATCCTCTCAGGGACCTGGAAGTAAGGAGAATCCCTGAGGCCAGACCGCGGAGGTCTGTCCGTTCCGCAACAGCCATCTGGAAGCTTCTAGGTTGCCTTGGGGGGGTAGTAACTGTGAAGCCAACCCGCAGGTCACTGCTCACAAGCCTGCATGACCTGGGGCAGGCTTCTTACTGCGTGTTCTCACCTCTCCGTCGGTGAAGAGGGGAGATGCACCTGCCTCGTGAGGCTGTGGGGGGGACCGAGTGCCCGGACCTGGTCAGACTCCCAGGCCAGAGTGGGCTCTGGTGAGCACCGGGCGGTGAGTCGTGCTGTGCGTGGACTCCTTCATGACCGTTGTCTGGCGGGCTCTCCTCCTGCTCAGCCAGGATTTGCTCACGTGTTGCGGCAATGAAGAGGCCCGAGGGTAGCACCTCAGCTCAGATGTGTGCTCCGCTCACGTGAGCGGTTTGACGGTGTGATTATCCCGTGAGGGCGGATGGCCCGGCCGTGGCCGGTGGGGGAGCGGCCTTGGCGGCGGCACCCACCCACCGTTTGTGGGCGCCGGTTCTGAGAACAGGGTTGGCTTGCTTTTCAGGGGAGCTGGGAGGCGAGGTGGGGAGAGCCTCCGCCTCATGTGGGCCCCCGAGTCCTGGACCGCGCCGCTGCCGCTCTGTGGCTCGGGCACCGTGGGCACCTGGCCTCCCAGCCCAGGGCCCCCCGGGGTGTCCCGGCTTTTTGCAGCATGAGGGGCAGGGTGGCTCTTCCAGAAGTGTTGTGTGTGGTTCCCCATGGCCGCCAGGGGCGCCGAGGCTTCATGCATGCGTGTTGGTGGGGCAGGTGACTTGTCCAGAGGCACTTGCTGACCTCAGAGACATTATCCAACACTCAGCTCTTACACACTGCCACGCACAGTGACGAGCGAGAGGGCCGTTGGTTCTGAGCTGGGGGAGAGGCGTCTGTCGTAAATTCCTGGGAGGTTTTTTTTTTTTTAACTATAAATTTAATTGGGGTTTATTTCTAGGATAACATAATTGGTGTGAAATGTAAGTGTCTTAGTGAGGAAAGGGCTATTTTAAATCTCGCTGGCATCTACCATTACCCCGGGCAGAGAGGATGGGTGAGAATTTCAAAACAAGCTAGAGACCTCATTTTCAAAAGTCTTTTTCTTTGGCTGCAAAGCAGTATTCTTGTTCCTTAGGTGACTTTAGATTGGGGAATAAAATTGAAGTTTATATAATTGTGGATTTGCTGCCCACAGCGCTTGTGTGGACACCTAAGAATACATGCATTTAGGGGCGCCTGGGCGGCTCGGTCAGTTAAGCATCCGACTTCGGCTCAGGTCATGATCTCACGGCTCTTGAGTTTGAGCCCCACGTCCAGCTCTGTGCTGACAGCTCCGACCCTGGAACTGGCTTCGGATTCTGTTTCCCCCTCTCTCGGCCCCTCTCCTGTGCGTTTGCACTCTCTCTAAAAATACATTAAAACATTAAAAAGAATTTTTCAAAAATGTGCATTTATATTTAGCTTAGTGTGTTTTTTAACTGATGAAGCAGAGATGTGTGTCTGCCACTGTACGATGACTTCCCCTTGCAGTGCTCTCATGTTTAATCCGTTGAGCTATTTCCATGTTGACACCATCCTGTCCTGTCTGGAAGACTGGGAATTTCAGGTGAATTGTATTTTATTTTTTTCAGGTCAGTCTTATTAGTGAACCATAGACCTTAAAGGTTGTGTGATCCAAGACCCAAAGGAACAAAACGTGTGGTGGTTGAGTTTTGCTTTGGTGACCTCCCCGTGCTGTTGAAAACTGCTTTCTTGTGGTGTAAGATTCGTATGGGCAGAGGGCGTGGCTCTTGGCCCTCTTTTCCGACAGTTCTGAGGAAGTTTCCATTTGGCCAGCGAGCCACACACCCCAGTGCCCTTTTGGTGCCCTGGGTGATCTTTAAAGGATGTCGAATGGGTTTGCAAGGCTGCTGGGGTTTTCCCCCTTCTTTTCGTTTTCTCTTCATTTTTTTAGTTTGTGGATTCTGCCCCAGTGAGTGTTCTGTGATGTAGTTTTGAGTAAAGTCTGCATGTTACTACATGGCTCTCTCCTTCAATCTGTTACATAGGCAGTCATGGCCAACCAAGATTGACGTTCCCCAGGACCTGGAGGACGATCTCACGGCCACTCCCCTGTCCCACGGGACCGTCCCTCAGTCTCCTGCTCGTGCTGCCGACGGTGTCCTCAATGGCCACAGGAGCAAAGGCCTGTGTGACCCGGCCAAGAAAGACGACCTCCCCGAGCTGGCCGGGCCGGCGCTCTCCACGGCGTCGCCGGCCAGCTTGAAGCCCACGGCCGGCGGGCGCAAGTGCCTGTTCCGGGTGGAGGAGGACGAGGAGGAAGACGAGGAGGACAAGAAGCCCATGTCCCTCTCCACACAGGTGGTGCTGCGTCGGAAGCCCTCGGTCACCAACCGGCTGACGTCGAGGAAGAGCGCCCCCGTCCTCAACCAGATCTTCGAGGAGGGCGAGTCGGACGACGAGTTCGACATGGACGAGAACCTGCCGCCCAAGCTGAGCCGGCTGAAGATGAACATCGCCTCCCCCGGCACCGTGCACAAGCGCTACCACCGCCGGAAAAGCCAGGGCCGCGGCTCCAGCTGCAGCAGCTCGGAGACCAGCGACGACGACTCCGAGAGCCGCCGGCGGCTGGACAAGGACAGCGGCTTCACCTACTCCTGGCACCGGCGGGATAGCGGCGAGGGGCCCCCCGGGAGCGAGGGCGACGGCGGGGGCCAGAGCAAGCCGAGCAACGGCGGCGGGGGCGCGGACAAGGC
>NC_043704.1:149178383-149188635 GCF_006229205.1 Suricata suricatta
GGGCCCGGCCCCGGGGAGCTGGTCCAGAGCCTCAAACTCATGAGCCTGTGCCTGGGCTCGCAGCTGCACGGCGGCGCCAAGTACATCCTCGACCCGCAGGGCGGCCTGCCCTTCGCCAGCGTGAAGGTCCAGGAGAAGTCCACGTGGAAGATGTGCATCAGCTCCGCGGGGGGCGCGGGGCCGGCGCCGGGCGCTGGCGGCATCAAGTTCTTCTCCGACCACGTGGCGGGCAGCGCCGCGGAGCTGGAACGGATAAAGAGCCAGAACCTGAAAAATAACGTGCTCCAGCTACCTCTGTGTGAAAAGACCATCTCTGTGAACATCCAGCGGAACCCTAAGGACGGGCTGCTGTGCGCCTCCAGCCAGGCCAGCTGCTGCCACGTCATCTGACCGCCCGCCGCCCCGCCGGCCTCCTGCTTCGGTTTTCCTCCTCTCAGGCGGGCGTTCGGAGCAGTTATTTATTCCCTTTCCGTTTGTTCGCCTGCCGACGTGACAGTGCATGGTCCTTGTGCATGCTGCTAGACACTGCTTTTCTTTTCCGGCCGGAAAGGCTCTTGTGTCATTTTAACATTTATGATTTTAGTGGAGATGATCAGGAGTAAATTAAAATGTATATTTGGAACCTAATATAAATGGAGCACTTAGAAATTGGATGTTCTGCACTTACTGTAAAGAGGAAAAAAAATGCTTTTGTTTCCCTTGTGAAAAATCTCAATTCCTGTCCTGACCTTCTGTGGTAACGGAAACTCTGCGGTGTCCGAGACAGAACCAAAGCAATAACGCGGTGTTGCGTCGGGCCTGGAGCCTCCCGAGCCGGTGCGGGCGGGGCGCAGCGAGCGTCTGCACCCACAACCTTAACGCCGCGAGTCCAGCGCCCCCACACCCGTGTGTCTTAAGCTCTAGTGTGAAAACAAGTTTGGGCTCTTAAAAGTTAACTGAAAAAGATTTTCTCGTTTTGTACTAGGTGAGGTACAGTACTTAGATTTATAAGGCAGCTTCCCCCGTAGTGGTAAATCACAAGCAGACAATCTTATTTTGTAACGTGAAGAAGTGAACTGATGGTGTCTTACTTAACTCTACTTAATAGAGTGTGTGTCTGTCTAACAGAACAAACTCCTTCCTGTAGGGCACGTCCTAGGGTTTCCTTTAAAACCGTGTAGATAGAAGAAATGATAAGGCTTAATACGGAAGCAAAGGTGCACACAGAGGTTGGCAAAGTCAAAAGCCTATAAATTAAAAAAAAATACATTGGGATGTGATTTTTAGGAGTTTGTCTCTTCTGTTCTTTCCATTCTTCCGTATCCTCTAGCTCTCCAGTAAGCTATGGGAATTGGCTGATCAAAAAATACACATATAAAAGAGAAAATTCACACATAGAGCAAACAGAACGCACAAAGCCTGCTTTGTCTTTTGTTGTTTTTGGTCAATTTTTTTCCTTTTCTTTCTGGACGTGTTTTTCACTTTGCCTTCCTGCCAAAACAATAATCAAAGAACTCTTGCTTTAAACTGTTCCTGTACAAAGACTACTCTTGACCAGATAATCATCTTGCGTGGCATTTCATCTTGTAAGGTGCAGGGTAGTGCGGACTGCTGATTTTGATAGGGGCCAGATGCCACTTGTTCACGCTGTGCCCCAGGGGTCTTCAAAGCAGTGCTTGTCCACCTCGCTGACAGGATGTGGCTGGGCCTTCCCACACTCAGCTTCCCTTGGTGTCTCTGCAGTGATAGTCACTTTGTCCGGAGAGGGGCAGAGCACCAAAGGACGGCATTCCATTGGCCACGGCTCCTCCACGTACACGCTGACTCTGCTACTCACGATGCATATAGTTTAGTCCGCACTCGGAATTTCCCAGTATACTTACTAAACTAAGTAAAGAAGATACTTAAAATACTTATTTTACTTTCTAGACCTAGGCTAGATATGTTTTAAGCTACAGCTCTAGTTCATTGTGATATTTATAATTGAAAGCTACCAGAAAAGATGTGTGGGTGAAGCCATAGAACATATTTGCTTGAAACTCTTGAGCAGGGATCTTATAAAGGGCCAGAAACAAGATGTGTGCTTCACATAGATAGTGAGCGTAACATCTGTATTAAAACGTAGGAGAGAAGTTTCTAAAGGGCATTGGCAATAAACTCTTTGTTGCAGCTGTTTTCCAAGTAATGTAAATACTTTTTCCTGTGATTATGTATAGCCTTGGAATGGCACCTTTTAACTAACCCATATGTGTTCGGTCTCCAATGGTTTTTTTATATTCCGATGGTGCTCACTTTAGGAGCAGCAGTGATGCCGCACAGCTGTATTATAGAGCCTTATTAGTCGTGTGTGCTTGGGTGACCCTCTGGGTGCTCAGAGGTTAGTCTGAGTGGCGTCTTCCTCATTTGTTCCCAAGTGGATGATTGTGCATGTGTTGTATGTCATAGTATGTCGTCACATAAAAGGGAGGGAGCAGGTAACCATTACATTAAGATAATATTGGACCAAACTATTTACTAGCTCTAAACAGTTTCTTGTACCCCTTAACCTGTCTTCAGAAGTTGCATAGAGTTATAGTAGTGTGTAAATTAAATATTGTGGAAAACCAATTAGTCTTGTATTTTTCTGTATGTGTGTGTACATATATTATATATATATGCACATATATATATATAAAATTATGTACTTCTGGCAATTCTATCTGTATTTAAAGACGTGACAATCTTGACACCGATTTTCAGAATAGCTGTCAGACTGAGTCGAAGTAAAGATGTCCCGCCACGTAAGAGCTGACGCGCTAAGAGGGTACAGAATTATCAACTGATTTGGTCAGTTGCTTCCACTGCTGGTTGATTTTCCTCAGTGTGTAAACATTGACAGGTATGTGACAAATGGGAAAAAACAATCCAAATAATAAAGTGGCATATTGGTGTTCAGCAATATAAACCGAGTCCCGTGTTTCCCTTTCTTCTCCTGAGTGCGGCTCTGTCGAGCCCCGGCTTCCCGCGCGCTGTGCGCCTGTGCTCCCTGATGCGCCTGCAGAAAATAGCGCCGCGACTGTTCTGGCTTTAAACTGTTGACCAGCAGTCTCAGGTGGCCCCAGGACTCCCCCGGGTCACCAGTCCCCTCACTGTCCGGCCACCGTGCTCCCTGCTGATGGGATGAACCTGCGCAACGTGCCGCGGGCTCCCACTTCTCCCCTCCGTCCTTCACCCCTGTGCGCATGCCCGGCCCTTCCTCCTGGGGGTGGGGCTCCAGGGTCAGCTCCTCCGCTCACCCTTGAGGCTGCGCTGGGCCGAGTGAGGCGGCGGGAGGGTGCTCGTCATTCTCTTCTGTCTCTTGCACCGTCAGTCTTTGTTTCTCTGCCAGATCGTTCCCAACGGCAATCAAAACGAATTTGACTTCATTCCCCGATCTTAAAAGATGTCTTCGTTGTCCTCTCTCTTCTGCTCTTTGGATCCTTCCAGTCAGGCTCTTGTGGCTGTAGTCCCACGGCTAACTGCTCCGCTCAAGGTCAGCAGTGACCTTCATGTGCTAAACCCAGTGGTCAATTTTAAAGACGGCTTTGAGACGCAAGCCACGTCCAGTTGTACAGGTCAGTGGTCTTTAGTGTAGAGTTGTGCAACCATTACCACAAACCCCAGAAGAAATCTGTATGTGTGCGCTTCCTCCTTCCTGTCAGCTCCCCGCCATGGCCTGAGGCCCTGGCTGCCGAACCCCAGGGTCGGCCTCCAGCCCAGGGCGGTGTGTGAGGAGCAGGTCAGCCTTCTCCTAAGCCTCCCGTCATTCCGGGGCCCACTTTCACCTCGCTGCTTTTCATCCCCCTGGCTCCTCATTCTCCCAAACTCTGAACTTGGAGTACCGCAAGTTCATTTCTGAATCCTCTGCATTCTCAGCCATCCCATTCAGTTTACATGGTAATAGAACCCAAAATATATTTAGCTCACCTCCCAGGAACACCACATTCCAACAACCTATTTGACTTAGCTACGTGGATGTGTCTAATAAGCACCTTAGTTTTTACATGTTCAAAACCTCCAACCTTCCCCTCAAATCCTTACCCTTCTGATGCTTCCCATGTCCTAAGTGGCTGCTCTCAACCTTGTTGCACGAGAATCTGGGTATCATCCTTCTCTCTGTCATCCTAATATCCAATCCATCAGCTAACCATTTTAATTTTTTTAGCAAGAGCAACAGTGCATGAATGGGGGGGGTGGGGAGTAGTGCAGAGGGAGAGAGGGAGAGTCCCAAGAAGGCTCCACACGGAGTGTGCCTTGATCCCATGACCTGCGATCATGACCTGAGCTGAAATCAAGAGTCACATGCTCAAATGACTGAGCCCCCAGGTGCCCCCCAACAGCAAATCTTATGCACTATTCATAATTGACCCCTTCTTGGGGCGCCTGGGTGGCTCAGTTAAGCGTCTGACTTTGGCTCAGGTCATGATCTCGCAGTCATGAATTCAAGCCCCACACTGGGCTCTGTGCTGACAGTTCAGAGACTGCAGCCTGCTTTGTGTCTCCCTCTTCTCTGCCCCTCGCCTGCTTGTGTTCCTCTCTCTCTCTCTCAAAAATAAAACATTTTTTTAAAAGACCATAAAATAAACACAAAAATTAACCCCTTCTCACTGCCTTCGCTGCGAACACTCTAGCCTGTGACACCAGCCTCAAGTGGACAACTATGAATTCCTCTTAGAGCATCTTGCTGCTTTTCCCCTTGCCCTTCTCTTGTCTGTTCTCCATTCAGCAGTGTAAGTGATCCTTTTATTTTGTTTTTGTTTTCTTTTTTTTCTTTAAATATAATTTATTGTCAAGTTAGCTAACATACAGTGTGTACAATGTGCTCTTGGCTTTGGGAGTAGATTCCCATGATTCATCAGTTACATACAACACCCAGGGCTCATCCCATCAAGTGCCCTCCTCACTGCTCATCACCTACTTTCCCTTCTCCTCCGCTCCCTACCCCCATCAACCCTTAGTTTGTTCTCTATTTAAGAACCTCTAATGGTTTGCCTCCCTCTCTGTTTGAAACTATTTTTTCCCTTCCCTTCCCCCGTGGTCTTATGTCAAGTTCATCAAATTCCATATATGAGTGAAAACATAATCCTTCTCTGACTGACTTATTTCAGTCAGCATAATACCCTCCAGTTCCATCCACGTTGTTGCAAACGGCACGTTTTCATTCCTTCTCATTGCCAAGTAGTATTCCATTGTGTATATACACCAGGTCGTCTTTACCCATTCATCAGTTGATGGATGTTTGGGCTCTTTCCATGATTTGGCTGTTGTTGATAGCGCTCTGTAAACATTGGGGTGCCTGTGCCGCTGTGCATCAGCACTCCTGTGTCCTTTGGATGCATTCCCAGTAGTGTTGTTGCTGGGATGTAGCGCAGTTCTATTTTTAACTTTCTGAGGAACCTCATACTGTTTTCCAGAGCGGCTGCACCAGTTTGCAATCTCACCAACAGTGGAGGAGGGTGCCCATCTCTCCACACCCTCGATGTGGTTTTGATTTCTATTTCCCTGATGATGAACAATATTGAGCATCTTTTCTTGTATCTGTTGGCCATCTGGACGTCTTCTTTAGAAAAGTGTCTATTCATGTCTTCTACCCATTTCTTCACTGGACTATTTGTTTTTTTGGGTGTTGCAATGGTTTGCTAAGTTCTGGACACTAACTCTTTATCTCATATGTCATTTGCAAACATCTTCTCCCGTTCTGTTGGTTGCCTTTAAGTTTCAGTGATTGTTTCCTTTGCTGTGCAGAAGCTTTTTATCTTGATGAGGTCCCAATAGTTAATTTTTGCTTTTGATTCCCTTGCCTTTGGAGATGTGTCAAGTAAGAAGTTCCTGCGGCCGAGGGTTTTGATGGTTTCCTGTCTCACATTCAGGTCCTTCATCCATTTTATTTCTGTGTATAAGAACGTGGTCCAGGTTCATTCTTCCACAACTCTCCCTGCACCATTTGCTGAAGAGACTGTCTTTTCCATTGGATACTCTTTACTGCTTTGTCAAAGATTAGTTGGCCGTACATTTGTGGGCCCAGTTCTGGGTTCTCTATTCTATTCCATTGGTCTACGTGTGTGTTTTTGCCAATACCATACTGTCTTGATGATGACAGCTTTGTAGTAGAGGCTAAAGTCTGGGATTGTGATGCCTCCTGCTTTTTCTTTTACAACATTGCCTTCGCTATTTAGGTCTTTTGTGTGAGTGACCTTTTAAAAGCTAAATCATGTTATGCTTTGAAAGGTATTTAATTTCCAAATATTTAGAGATTTTCTACATGAGATTCTGTTACTAATCTCTAGTGCAATTCTCTTTTGGCCAGAATTATGCTTTGTAGAATTTAAATCTTTAAAAAAAATTTTTTTAATGTTTATTTTCAAGAGACAGAGTGTGAGTCGGGGAAAGGCAGAGAGAGAGGGAGACACAGAATCTGAAGCAGGCTCCGTGCTCTGAGCTGTCAGCACAGAGCCTGACACAGGGCTGCGAGATCATGACTTGAGCAGAAGTCGGACGCTTAACCAACTGAGTCACCCACATGACCCTAATTTAAATCTAAGATTACCAAATCTCATTTTATGGTTCGGTCTTCCTTGGTGAATGTTTTTGTGAAAGCTGGAAAAGTCCGGTTCTTGGTAAAGTGTTGTATGTGTGTCAGCCAGTTCTAGTTGCTTCCTGAGGTTGATTCGAGTCTTCGGTGTGCTTACTGATTATTTTCTGTCTCCTATCACTTAGTGAGGAAGGAGTACTGTGATCTGTAATTGTGGATCTGCTGTTTCTCTTTTTAGTTCTGTCTGCTTTACTTCATGAAATTTGAGGCTTTGTTGTCAGGTACATGCACATTTAAGATTGTTAAGTCCTCCTGACAAATTGATCTTTTTTCATCATTGTGAAATGTTCCTCTTTATCTCTGGTAAATTATTCTTTGTCATGAAATCTACTTTGTGTGATATAGCCACTCAGCTTTCTTTGATTTGTAGGACTATATCTTTTTCTGTCTTTTTAGTTTCCATCTTTTTAATTTTAACCTGTCTGTGTCTTTGTATTTAAGCCAGAGTTATTTTGGTTTTGGATTTTTGGGTTGTTTTTTATACATAGCAAGCATGTTAACGGGGTCTTACTTTTTTATGCAATCTGCAGATGTTTGCCTTTTGTTTGGAGTGTTTTAGATCAATTACATTTAGCATAATTATCAACATGGTTGAATTTAAATCTTTCTGGTGTTCAATTTGTCTTATCTGTTTCGTTTCTTTTCCACTCTTTTACTCTCTCCTTTTTGTTTAAGTGAGCATCTTTATTGGCTTAGTGGTTGCTATAGGGATATATATACATATATATGTGTGTATATATATCCATGTATAAAACCACAGTTTAGGGGCACCTGGGTGGCTCAGTTGGTTGAGCATCCGACTCTTGATTTTCAGCCCCATGTCAGGCTCCACACTGAGTGTGGAACCTACTTAAGATTCTCTCCCTCTGCTCCTCTCCCCTGCTTGCACACATCATCTCTCTCTAAAAACAAAAACTCCGCAGTCTACCTCATGTAGAATGTAAGAACCCTACAACTGTATGCTTCCATTTCCTCTCTCTATTCTTTGTGCTATTATTGGTATACAGTTTATTTTTGCACATGCATAAATATTTTTTTAATTGTTTTAAGAGATAAACACAGGGGGGGAAGTCTCTTCTTTTACCAACACCTTTATCATTACCAGCACTCTTCATTTGTTTGTGTAGATCCACATTTTGGTACTTTCCTTCTGTCTTTAGAATTTTAATTTTTGCTGACAGTATATTCTGTCAGCTTTTACTTGTCTAAAGTAATTTAATTCATTAAGGACATTTTCATTGGGCATAGAAATCTAGATTGATAGTGTTTTAGTACCATCCTGGACACATTTTACATTGTTGAGGGATGGATTTTTTTTTATTGATGTAAAAAGTGTTGGTTTTCATTTTGGCATACAGTTACTTGGAATCAGGTAGATCCTTTGGGGTCTTGCTTTTAAAGTGTGTTGGGACAGATCCAGGGCTAATTTGACCCACCACTGAGACATGTCAGATTTCAGGCTGTCCCTTTGCCATTCTGCCCCCACGGCCACCCCCTGGGATCTGGGGAGGGACAGATGAGAGGGGGAAGTGGGGTTTAGCCCTCCTTGAGCTAATAGGACTGCCACCACACTGTATTTTTGAGGAACCCTGGCTCCAGAACGGAGTATTGGTGGACACCCCACTGCAAGCAAAGTGTTACAGGTTGCGAAGTTAGGAAGAGAAAAAAACAACTGAATTTTAGTCATTGTGAGTTCATAATTCCCTTAGGGAAGAAATGTGGATTTCATGTAGTACCAGAGATGCTGCTGTGTGGCAGGGCACTGCTGGGAGGGTCCTGAGAGTTCTGAGGAGGGTGAGTCTGGGAAGGGAATCAGAGTTGAGTGCCAGGGACAGAGACCTGATGAGCTGGGCAGATGGGGATCGCCAGCTCCCGTATGTGCCAGGAGCCCGGAGGGGACTTGCTGAGGGACAGTCTACTTTGCCTCTTGGCACATTCATCCTTCTCCTAGGATGCTGAGTTCTGGGCTGGAATACTGGAGGGACCGGAGGCTGGGGGGCCCTGCTGGCAGGAGGGTGCTCAGTGGAAGGCCAGCATTATGGCGGAGACTGAGTGTGTGAGGCCCGTCATCAACCTGTGGCCCCTTGATTCAATGCTCTGCTCTTAGTTTGTCATCTTGGAATTGTTAACAACTTTTGAGCAAGGATACTGCGTTTTCATTTTGCGCTGGGCCCCGTGGGCCATGCACCTAGCTAAGGATTGCTTGCAGGTCTGGACTGCATGAAGATAGGGACATGATCTCAACGCCGAGAAGGGGGCCTTTGGCAAGAGCACAGGCCATGCAGAGCAGTCAGGGCCAGAGACAGAAGTCCAGACGCCCTCCAGCGTGGGGGTACGAGAAAGCACGGAGGAGGAGGCCACAGGCTGTGAGGAGCTGGTGAGCCTGGGAACTTCTGCGGCTGAGCCGTCTGAGGATCAGCTCTGGGCACCAGAGCCTCCCCCGAGCTCTGGAGGCTGAGGTGGAAGCAGGTCCTTGGAGGTGGGAAGTGTCAGGGGAGAGGTGGATGTGGCCAAATGAGTGCCCCACGAGGGATGGGCTTCACTGTGGGTGCGCTGAGGCCCAGGGGCCTGCCCTAGGGAGCACCACGGACCTGACCCCAGAGCCCACCCCTCAGGCTGCCCACCCGGGTGGGGCAAGTTGAGAAGGGCATTACTTTGGACCTTCCAGTACCCGAAGGCTGGGCAAAGCAGTGTTAAGGCCTTGTGCTAGAAGGTTCCACTTTAACCCACACTAGAGCTTGTAAATGACATGTCTACGCATCTTGTTACCTTTCTAACACCTGAGAAATTCCAAATTCGGAGACACACCTGGTCCTGTGGAAGGAGGGGAGCAGACCTGAAGGTCAACCAGGATGGGCAGCTTTTCACCCCTCATGAGGTGAGATCATTTAGATTCCGGGCCGAGAGACCTGGTCCCAGGACGTCCCTCAAAGCCGGCGAAGCTTCCCGGGGCTGGAGAGCCACCCCTGGGACCCACCACCTGGGAGGACACTGGGACGCGTGAGGCCCCCAGGTCGCCCATGGTCTGTTAGGACACAGGGCCGTCAACGTGTGCGCGTGGAAAGCAAGCACAGCAACAACCCGCCTGGTGGACACGCGGTTTGGGTGCAGGTTGGCCACGTCGCCGGGTTGGTTCAGGTCAATGCAAACCCTGGGCCGCAGCCTTCCTCCGGGGAGGCCCACGTGTGAGGCGCCGCGGGGTGGCTGCTGGCCGGCGGGCAGCGGCACAGTGCCAGTCAGGGTGCCCTGAGTCCGCCACGCCCGCAAGCTCCGGTCCCCCCGTCCGCATTTAGCCGCCCCCTTCTGTGACAGGGAGATCCCCCGGTGGCCCGTCTCCGCCCTGTGCTCTGGTGCCCAGAGGGGTGGAGGTTGCTCTAAGGTGGCTTAGCGGCCTTAGGAGTGAGGACGGAAGTGGCTTCCCTTTCCACTTCCGGCGCCTGAGCAGAGGGAGGCGGGCCTCGTGTCTACCCTGGAGTCGCCCCCTGGACGCTGGCCCTCCGCCGTCACTTCCTGGTGGCGAACAGCGCTGTCCGGTGAGGATTTGGCCGCCAGCTCCGTGCGCCCCGCGCTGCTCGCCCGTCGGGGGCCTGGGCCGGGCGGGTGTCGCGCTGTCCCCCGCGTCCCCGCGCTGCCCCCCGCGTCCCCCTGCCTGTGTCTCCGCAC